>NW_026561688.1:0-59836 GCF_028858705.1 Grus americana | reverse complement strand
GTGACGGGGCAGGTACGCCGTGTTTAGCAGCTGGCGCCAGCCTTGCGGGCCCAGCCCAGCTTTGGTGTTCAGAGGTGCCTGGCTGCCTCCTCTCTTCCGCAAACGCTGGTGGGGGAGCTGCTGGGAAGAGCATCCCCACAGCTGCAGCTTTCTGCGCAGAAGCGAGGGTCGGGATCAGGAAAGGCTCCTGTTTGACCCCTTTTCAGCCACCCAGGTGCAAACCACTGGTTTGCTGTGTGCAGGTGACAGGGCTGGTGGAGTTCCTCATTGAGCACGGGGACCTCTTTGGGGAGGAGGTGGCGGGCTTGCCGGCACATCGGCCGAGGAGTCGCCGGCACCAGGGCCGGAAGCAGAGACAGCAGAGGTACGTCAGGGCCACAGGCAACGTGACAACAAAAGCCTCCCCCCTCAGAAGGTGGGACTGCCGCCGCTGCTGCAGGGACAAGCAAGGTCATCCCCCAGCCTGCAGCCCTGCAAAAGCGCAGGGTGAGGCTGGTGCGGGCTGGCCGTCGCGCTTTGCGCGCTGATCCCGCCAGAACTGTCTGGGCTGAGCTGAGCAAACCCACCCAAGGGAGCTGCCTTTGAGAGCTAAGGGAGCAACTGGGCAGGTAGGTCCTTGCCAGCTGGTAACTTCCACATTCCCACTGCAGGTGCCTCCAGTCGCTGCAGAAAGCCAACACCTGAAGAGCTCCTCTGGGGAGAGAAGGTAAAATGAGCTCGCTTTGATTAAGAGCAGGAGTGGTTCAAGTTTGTCACAGCTTTCCCTGTCTAACCATACTATTGAATGGAAAGCTTGCCAGGCCTTCACAAGAAAGCAGAAAGCGAAAACTGACCTGTGAAGAGGGGAGCGACGGGCACCCGGGCAGGAAGAGGAGAAGGCTGGAGAGGGAGCTCTCGGGGATGGGCGACTGAGACGAAATCCAAGCAGGGCGAGAAGAACGAGGAGGCCAGGTGTGTAGCAGACCCTGCCATCCCTCTTTCAAATGCTCTGAGTCAAGGAAATATTTCCATGGTGCACAGAGATGCTGCTGCTGCTGCTCGGGTTTTGGCAAGGAGCACATCACGGCTCCCTGGGGGCTCCCTGCCGAGCCCCGCTGCCTGGCCAGGGGCCCCTGCACATCTCTGTCAACTTGCCCTGCTCTGAGGCTATGGCCCATGTGGAGAAGGGGCCAAAGCAACACTAGCTGCGGCCAGGAAGGGGTCTCTTTGCCGTGCCAGAGGACTTCCCAAAGAAGGGGGGACAAAGTCACGCCCGTTCCTGCCTTCCTGGTTCCATCAGCGCTTTCTGACTCTGTCCTTGTAGGTGCCGATGTGGTTTTGCTGCTTGGATTCCCCGGATGAGCTGCGACGCCTGGGCTTGGAGGGGCACGATGCAGCCCCAGCACCCCCTCGGCGGAGGCGAGGAGAGAGGCACCCATGCCCTTCTGCTCTGGCCGGCAGATTTCCCTCGTGCTCCGCTCAGCCGGAGCGGCCCCGCACCGCCGTCAGACCCCCCCAGCCTGCGCAGGAGGCCTTGCTGGCTCACTCATGAGCCATTTGTTGGTCAAAAACTGGCATTTTCCTTGGTAGTTCACCTCTCTTGATAAGTCCATAACCTGGGGTCCAGCAGTCCTCTATTACTATGTCTTTTAGAAACAAATTTTGGATATACGTTGTGGTTTTTTGGATACATGTTATAGTATAACCTCCAAATGTAGTGTCTAGCTCCCTTTCCTCCCTTAAGCCAATATAGGTACATTGATAAGTGTTCTGTTGTAGTGGTTTTGTCATTAGAAAGTAGTCGTTTCACACTTTTTGAGCACATGCTTCTAGGAACTGTGTTTTATTTCACAAGACTAGTGTTAGAGTGACTTTTCAGCAGCAGTAGTAGTAAGAAAGCAGAAGGAATGACAGTAGCCATACCCCCCCACCTTGCCATCTGCACCTTTAAAAAATTCCTGCTCTTGGGTCAGTGCAAGGTCTTGTCTGCAGCGCAAAGCAGAATACTTTACAGCTCTTGCTCAAACGTGACTAGCTGGCAGTTTCCACGAGGTTAATAACTCCAGATCAGCTGCATAAAACATTCCTTTCTTGAGGCTTCTCCAGCAGATCAGCTCTCTCTGAACTGAGGCAAACAGCCCCTTTCTGTCAGTCATAGCCGGAGTTTTGAAACAGCTTTTCCAAAGCTCCAAATACTGAAAGAGCCTCTATGGTTTGATGCTGAGCCCTGTCTGATGTCCAGTGGGTCGAGCTCCTTTCAGAAGGAAAATGCAAGTGCCAGCCACAACAGGGAATGGAATTGCACGGCTGATCTGCAGGTCTTGCAGTGGTTGTGCAGGAGGCAGCAAAGCTGGAAATTCAGGTGCAAGCAACTCTCCTGGCTGGCACCTCAAGTGTTTCGGAAGCAATGCCATCTTTTCTTCACGGGCAAAGGCTTGCTTGATGGCCTCAACAATCGCTGCCCTAAGTAATTACACTCCAAATTGCCAGCACCTCTGCCCTATGGTAAACTGAGGGGTTTTAGAAAAAAAAAAAATCCTGAAATCATTTCTGGGGAAAAAAAATAAAAGAAATCAAAACCACAACACCTATGCACTCAAAAGGCAGAAATGTCAGATGTTGAGACCTTACTGTGGGCATCTTTCTTACCATGTCCCTGCCATTCATTTACCTGCCTTGATGGTTAATTGAAAACTGCAGATCAGCATTTGGTCCGCAGTTACTCCGGAGTCGATGGTGCTATTGTACACACAAAGCTGAGTACTGACAGAGTGATTGGGTTGTAATCACGCTAAGTGACTGACATCTGCCTATTCCCCTTGCTTTGCTGGAATACATTGTACGGACTGTCTGCAGTTCCTAGCACTTCCTCCGATGTCCTTTCTGAAATTGCTTACTATTTCTTTACAGAAATAAAGTCTCAAATGTATACCTGGCCAGTCTCAGTATTTGGATGAGTCCTCTTCTGTTCCCTTCCCCTTCCCTCCCTTCCCGATTGTTCCCTTCCCCTTCCCTCTTCTTCCTCTCTCCTTCCCTGTGTTTCACTTTTCTCCCTCTCAGATTTACCTGCCCAAGAAGACACCAAGGTCATGCAAGGGCTGCACTTGTAGAGGCCTTGCCTTTCTCCCAGCAGCTTGCTTTGTTCTCAGAGGAAACCTGAGGAGACACCTGCATCCAAGAAAAGCTCTTGACAAGGAAAGGACCGAGTATGTTACTACTTCTGAGATGGGGAAAGAAAAGCACCGCTTTTTGTCCAGAAGGCCACCACTGGTCAATCTATTATCTTGCTATGCTTTTGATCTCCTCTACTTTCCCATTGGCCCTGTGCTCAGCTCTTGAGTGACAAGAAGCTCCAGACTTGTGTCTGGGTCATGATCGTGACGTTGCCTTGCTCTTGCAGCGTAAAGTGGTGACGCTTGGCTTTGAGCCACAATCCATGCCAAGGGACTGATGGGAAGGAGGGCTTGAAAAAGAACAGCCACGTTAAATGGTGCCCACAATCCCACCCACTCTCCACGACAGGAAGAGGCCTCTCGAAGGACTCACTAAGACCTCGATGTATCTTCCACTTCCGTATTCCTTCTAGTCATCCTGTAGCCAATACAGTCATGTCGGTATTTAATTCCAGTTGATTCCACAGCTTTGTAAGAGTTGAAACATCCGGGTCATCAGGAACACGGATCTAGAAGGCTGTTGATCTGAACTGGCCCTGACTACCTGTGATGTGACAGCGTCCATAACTTGGGTTAGTCACCGGTCGTCCTGTGACATAAGGACCTACAGCTCTTCCACCTTTCTGCTTGGAAGCTTGGGGTTTCCTGCAGGAGGGCCTTATTTACCTTTCCTTGCAGAGTTGCTCATCCTTTTAGTGTTGTTTGTGATGAGGAAAAGATCCTTTCCGTATAGGTGTTAATTTATTTACTTCTCATAAACATCTAATACACATTCTATTATACTAATGCCGCAATGGTTTTCAGTTGCGGATGTTTGTAGCTACAGCAGTTCCAGAGCTGCTGGCTACCACACTCTGAGGTCCAGAGGACACCAGACTTCTTCTGAAGGCTTTCTGCCAATGTCACATTGTTTGAGACACCACTCCATTAAAACAGGACATTAAACAGTAAGAGGTTTCTAAATGAAAATCCAGGGATAGAAACTTGTTCCTCGCTGGCAAAGTGAAAAGCACCATGAGGCGAGGCTGTCCGGAGCCTAGCTGCTGTGCTTGAGGAAAACGTCCCTTGAGTTGCAATGGGACAGACAGGGCACCGCCTTTGCAAGCCTGATCCACAATATAATACAACACAACAGATCTGTGTCCAAAGAGCACGAACTCCATCACAAGGATGACCACACCTCCCAGCCAGAGAAAGGGGCTTAGGAAGGAGGAGGCTGGTTGAAAAGGTGAACGCCTGGCTTCACGACTGGTGGGTTTGGCTTCTGTGCTCATGGATCTACCTTGGAGAAGCTGGGTGTGTTGGGACCTAATAGGATTCACCTGACCAAGTGAGGCAAGACACAACACGACAGTCAATGTCCCAATGTCCAAGCGAAAAGCAGTACTGAGCCATGTGCCTCAGGAATCTATACTGGCGCCAATACTATTTCATATCTTCATCAGCGACACGGGCAGTGGGATTGAGTGCACCCTCAGCAAGTTGGCAGGTGACCCCAAGCTGAGTGGTGTGGTCGATTCACTAGAGGGAAAGGATGCCATCCAGAGGGACCTTGGCATGTCGAAGCAGTGGGCCCATGAGAAGCCTCATGAAGTTCAACAAGGCCAAGGGCAAGGTCCTGCACCTGGGTTGGGGCAAGCCCCGGTATCACTACAAGCTGGGGGGTTGAGAGCAGCCCTGCGGAGAAGGACTTGGGAGTACTGGTGCATGAAAAGTAGTACACGAGCCATCACCGAGCACTTGCAGCCCAGAAAGCCAACCGTATCTGGGACCGCATCAGAAGCAACATGGCTCGCTTGTTGAGGGAGGCGATTCTCCCTGTCTCCCTCTCTGCTCTTATGAGATCCCACCTGGACTACTGCATCCAGCCTCAGGGTCTCCAGTACAAGGAAGACATGGATCTGTTGGAGCGAGTCCAGAGGTGGGCCAGAAATGTGATCAGAGGGCTGGAGTACCTCTCCTATGAAGACAGACTGAGAGAGCTGGGGTTGTTCAGTGTGCAGAAGCTAAGGCTCCGGGGACACCTAGCTGTTGCCTTTCAATACTTCGAAGGGGCTTACAAGAAAGAGGGTTTTTTTATACATCTAATGTATTTCAGCTTCATCTAATTAGTAAAATGTAGTGTGTCCAGGAACGTACACATTCTAATAATCTGGAAGTTTTGCCAAAGAAAAAACCACTCCCTCTATGACAGCAACGATTTGTCAAAGACCCACCCCAGCTGTCCTCCAGAAAGGCTTCAAAATAAACTGCCAGGCAGCACGAGAAACCATTTTCTCAAGGCAGCTTTAATTGCTGTTAAATAGCGCTTCTCTGTCTCAGGTCACCGTAAGCAGCGATGTCACGGGGAGCTCCTCAAGCCGCAGAACCCATCGGTCGCTGCTGTGGCTGGAGGCAGGACAAATGTCAGCACACGTGTTGGCTTGTGAAGCTCTTAAGAGGGCAAAGAGCAGCCCTTCCCACCTCAGCCGGAAGGTCTCCTGAGAAGCTGGAAATACCTCTGGCTGCTCTTTGGCGCGTGCTTTGGTTTCTCTGCAGTGTCAAGACAGCAGCAGAACTTCCAAAAGTCCAAAGTCACTTGGACAGGCAGCCACTACCCCAAAAAGTACCTGGTGTGCAAAGAACGGAGCTTGACTCTCACTGGTGTCCTATACAAGAGGGCTCGTCGGCTTTTGCACTCTCAGCAGCCACCCTTGATCACTTGCAAAAGCTGTGGTCAAACTCAAACAATGCTTTCTCCTACGTATACCCACATCAAATTACTGTGGGAGCGCTCCTCGATCTCCCTTTTCAGCCACCCAGTACGTCCTTTTACCCAGACATTATGTGAAGAATAAAGTTAGTGAGAAAAATGAGGAGTTAAGGAAGAAAGGCAAAAATGGAGTTCTGTGGAAACCTACTCATGACCGAAGCAGCTTGGCAAAGGTGTTGGAAAGCAGCGTGGCAGAAAAGGCCCTGGGGGTCCTGGTGGACACCAAGTCCACCAGGAGACAGCAAGGTGCTCTTGCCCAAAGGCGACCACGAGCGGTGCCCTGGGCTGCGCTGGGCAAAGCATGGCCAGCAGCTGGAGGGAGGTGACCCTTCCCCTCTGCTCAGCGCCGGTGAGGCCAAGCCTGCGGCGCTGTGCCCAGCTCTGGGCTCCCCGGTACGAGAGACACGGACGTCCTGGGGAGAGCCCCCCAGGGCCCCTCCCCCCCAGTGCGACTGTTGGGGTCAGAATGCCAAGCTGTGTTGTCCCAACGCTGGCCCGGCAACGGCCCCAGTGCCTGCAGGGACGGCGCACGGAGCGGCACTGGTGACAGTGAAGCTCTTGCCCGACAGCACCGATTGGCACAGTGACCCCCTTGGTGTCCTCGCTCGGGCCAGCTGGGCACTGCCCTGAGCCCCACCAGCGTGTCCCAGGCGAGACCTCTCCTGGCCTCGGCGGGATGGGCCAGGTGAACTGCTGCCGCGGCCCCAGGTAGGCTCCCCCCGCGGCTCGGGGACACGCCGGCACAGCCGGGCCCCGCAGCAGCCGCCTTTCTCACGCCCGACGCCGTCTGCTCTGCAGGGACGACCCTGACCCCGTGCAGCAGTGCACGCCTGTCCCAGCATCACCCCAGCCGCTGCTCCGCCAGCGCGTGCGGCTGAGCCAGGGCCGTGCGACGAGGAAGAGGGACCTCCTCCTCTTCGGCGACGCCTTGGTCATCGCCAAGCCCAAGTAAGACTCGCAGACCCCGGCTGCCTTGCTTCCCAAGCCCTGGCCCTGGCCCCAGGGCAGGGACACCCAAGCAGCAGCCCCAGGCCCCCGGCGCCCTGCTGCCGCCGCACGCACCCATGGCCATGCCCGTGGCAGGCGGACGCTGGAGGGGAGCCACCGGGCTGGGCCACCTCCAGGTCACTCCCTGCCGCTCCTCTCTCTCTGCAGACGGGGCAGCGCCCCGCGCCCGCAGCTCTGCCTGGCCCTGGGCCAGCTGCAGGTGCTGAGCAGCAGGAAGGGGGCAGCCGGGGATGCCGCCCAGGAGGAGGAGGAGGGCCGGCACACCAACTCCCTCGTCCTCGTCTGGCCCTGCGGCTTCTGCACCGTCACTTTCCCGTGAGTCTGGCTGCCACGTCCCGCGCCAGGGCTGGGCAGCGCCTCTGTCCTGCCCCACGGGCCTTCGTCCTGCCTCTGCAGCTGTCCCCACGGGGCAGGGCTGTGCCGGCGCCCGCCTCTGCCCGCAGCCTGGGCAGCAGCGGGCACTCAGGCTGTTTCTCCTCTCTCTCTTGCCGCAGCTCCCGGGCGCTGAAGGAGCTCTGGCTCAGCGCGCTCCTTGGGTAAGCCCAAGCCTGGGGGTCCGTGCTCACACCAGGGAGGGTGGAGGGATGCTCGAGGCATAGTAGCCCGACCATGCGCACGGAAATCCCCCTCCGGAGCTGGGGAGAGGTAGCTGGGGTCTCTCTCACAGGGCTCTTTCTCTGCCCCTTCCCCTGGCACAGGCCACCAGAAGGAGTGGAAGGAGCCCGGCTGACCCAGCTGCCCTCCATCAAGCTCCTGCTGCAGGAGCTGAGCGGCCGCAATGCCGTGAGTGTCCCTCCTGCCTCCGCTCTGCCCAGCCCCGAGGCTGCTCCAGCCCAGCATCAGGTGCATGGCTGCTGCTCACCTTCTGCTCTCTTTTCCCCTTGCCCAGGCCACGACGCTGCACGCCAGCAGCCTGCAGAGGCTGGTCCAGGGCCAGGCACAGGTGCGGATCGCGCGGATCGCACGGCTCGGGGTGCCAGCTCGGCCGTCCCCACCTCTCACGCAGGGCCAGGGGCTGAGGCAGCTCGCCGGGGAGGCCCTTTCTGCTGCGGGGCCGCTCGCTGAGCGCAGCGCCTTTCTTGCAGGCTGGTGCAGAGCAGCGGCCACCTCCCGTCCCCTCCGGCGGCAGCAGCGAACGTGGCCTTGGCCCCTCGGCTGGTGAGTGCGGATGCAGAAGACGGGGGCAGGACGGCCCTTCTCCCCTCCTCTGCCCGGCGGCCACTCCTGCTGCACTGGCGCTGCTGCTGCCCTTCCCGCAGGGCACGGCCGTCCCCATCGCTCTGCGGCGGGACAGAGCTGAGCCCCGGGGCCCCTCGCTCCCAAACGGCGCCCCTCTGCCTCTGCCTCTGCCTCTGCCTCTGCCTCTGCCTCTGCCTTGCTTTCAGCGGCGGGGGGACAGCGCCCAGAGGCCCCGGGAGCGCTCGCCCGGCGCTTCTCCTCCTCCACGGCTCTTTGCTCTCTTGTCCTTGGCAGCAGGCGGGACCCGCAGGAGGAGGAGGGGGCTGCCCTGGCCCTTCGCACGGCGGCGAGGCAGCTCGGCCGCTGCAGAGGCAGCCGGGCAGTCGGGCTCTGGCGGCAGGGGGGCTCTCTTCGGCCAGCCCCTGGCAGCTCTCTGCAGCCAGGACGGCACGCTGCCCCAGCCCATCCAGGTAAGCAAGCCTGGCCAGGGGGTGCCCATCCCGCTGGCTCCTGCGGACAGGCGCTGTCCCCGGCAGAGGAAGCCCGGCTGGGGCTCGGGGACAAAGCCGGCTCCTCCCCGCGGGGGTCCCCCACCTCCAGCCACCCCTCTGTCCCGCCCCGGGGAAAGCAGAGCCGGCCACACTGGCTCCTGCCCCGGAGGGAGGGAGGGAGGGAGGGAGGGAGAGAGGGAGGGTGGGTCACCTGGCCCAGGGCCTGTCTCCAGCCCGGCCACTGTCCTCCTCTGTCCCCTCCCGCAGGACCTGCTGGCTCTCCTGGCCGAGCACGGGCCATCCACGGAGGGGATCTTCCGGCTGGCGGTCAAGGAGCACGTCTCCCGGGAGCTGAGGGAGGCCCTCGACAGCGGAGCAGAGGTCCACCTCGAAAGCCAGCCTGTGCACGTGCTGGCCGTCCTCCTGAAGGTGAACCCTGCTGACCTGGAGCCCGGCAGCTCCCGGCTCTGGGGATGCTGCTGATGGGCACCTGCGAGAGCAGGAGCCAAAAGCCAGCCGCCTGCTCGGGAGCCCGAGTGCCGGGGATGCTGCCTGTGCTCGCGGCGGCAGCGCTCCAAGCCTCACCCGGAGCCCTTGGCGTTGCAGGACTTCCTGCGGAAGATCCCCTCTAAGCTCCTCGGGGCAGAGCTGTACGAGGAGTGGATGAGCGCCCTGCAGAAGACCAGCAGGCAGGAGAAGCTGGCAGCACTCAGGGAGTAAGTGGAGACCAGGCGTGGCCAGGGAGCCTTCCCTGGGCTGGGCTTGGGTGAGATCAGCCCTGGAGAGCGGTGATGACAAGGTCTGCTTTCTTCACGTTGCCTTCCTGCTGCCTCAGGGTGGCCGGCAAGTTGCCCCAGGCCAACCTCCTGCTCCTCAAGAGCTTGCTGTCCCTGCTGCAAAGGATCAGCAGAAACGCGGCCAGCAGCAGGATGACTGCCGGCAACCTGGCCATCTGCGTGGGGCCGAACCTGCTCAGCCCACCCGAGGAGCAGACGCTGCCCCTGGACGCCCTGGTGCAGGTGACGGGGCAGGTACGCCGTGTTTAGCAGCTGGCGCCAGCCTTGCGGGCCCAGCCCAGCTTTGGTGTTCAGAGGTGCCTGGCTGCCTCCTCTCTTCCGCAAACGCTGGTGGGGGAGCTGCTGGGAAGAGCATCCCCACAGCTGCAGCTTTCTGCGCAGAAGCGAGGGTCGGGATCAGGAAAGGCTCCTGTTTGACCCCTTTTCAGCCACCCAGGTGCAAACCACTGGTTTGCTGTGTGCAGGTGACAGGGCTGGTGGAGTTCCTCATTGAGCACCACGGGGACCTCTTTGGGGAGGAGGTGGCCGGGCTTGCCGGCACATCGGCCGAGGAGTCGCCGGCACCAGGGCCGGAAGCAGAGACAGCAGAGGTACGTCAGGGCCACAGGCAACGTGACAACAAAAGCCTCCCCCCTCAGAAGGTGGGACTGCCGCCGCTGCTGCAGGGACAAGCAAGGTCATCCCCCAGCCTGCAGCCCTGCAAAAGCGCAGGGTGAGGCTGGTGCGGGCTGGCCGTCGCGCTTTGCGCGCTGATCCCGCCAGAACTGTCTGGGCTGAGCTGAGCAAACCCACCCAAGGGAGCTGCCTTTGAGAGCTAAGGGAGCAACTGGGCAGGTAGGTCCTTGCCAGCTGGTAACTTCCACATTCCCACTGCAGGTGCCTCCAGTCGCTGCAGAAAGCCAACACCTGAAGAGCTCCTCTGGGGAGAGAAGGTAAAATGAGCTCGCTTTGATTAAGAGCAGGAGTGGTTCAAGTTTGTCACAGCTTTCCCTGTCTAACCATACTATTGAATGGAAAGCTTGCCAGGCTCTTCACAAGAAAGCAGAAAGCGAAAACTGACCTGTGAAGAGGGGAGCGACGGGCACCCGGGCAGGAAGAGGAGAAGGCTGGAGAGGGAGCTCTCGGGGATGGGCGACTGAGACGAAATCCAAGCAGGGCGAGAAGAACGAGGAGGCCAGGTGTGTAGCAGACCCTGCCATCCCTCTTTCAAATGCTCTGAGTCAAGGAAATATTTCCATGGTGCACAGAGATGCTGCTGCTGCTGCTCGGGTTTTGGCAAGGAGCACATCACGGCTCCCTGGGGGCTCCCTGCCGAGCCCCGCTGCCTGGCCAGGGGCCCCTGCACATCTCTGTCAACTTGCCCTGCTCTGAGGCTATGGCCCATGTGGAGAAGGGGCCAAAGCAACACTAGCTGCGGCCAGGAAGGGGTCTCTTTGCCGTGCCAGAGGACTTCCCAAAGAAGGGGGGACAAAGTCACGCCCGTTCCTGCCTTCCTGGTTCCATCAGCGCTTTCTGACTCTGTCCTTGTAGGTGCCGATGTGGTTTTGCTGCTTGGATTCCCCGGATGAGCGGCGACGCCTGGGCTTGGAGGGGCACGATGCAGCCCCAGCACCCCCTCGGCGGAGGCGAGGAGAGAGGCACCCATGCCCTTCTGCTCTGGCTGGCAGATTTCCCTCGTGCTCCGCTCAGCCGGAGCGGCCCCGCACCGCCGTCAGACCCCCCCAGCCTGCGCAGGAGGCCATGCTGGCTCACTCAGTGAGCCATTTGTTGGTCAAAACTGGCATTTTCCTTGGTAGTTCACCTCTCTTGATAAGTCCATAACCTGGGATTCCAGCAGTCCTCTATTACTATGTCTTTTAGAAACAAATTTTTGGATATACGTTGTGGTTTTTTGGATACATGTTATAGTATAACCTCCAAATGTAGTGTCTTAGCTCCCTTTCCTCCCCTTAAGCCAATATAGGTACATTGATAAGTGTTCTGTTGTAGTGGTTTTGTCATTTAGAAAGTAGTCGTTTCACACTTTTTGAGCACATGCTTCTAGGAACTGTGTTTTATTTCACAAGACTAGTGTTAGAGTGACTTTTCAGCAGCAGTAGTAGTAAGAAAGCAGAAGGAATGACAGTAGCCATACCCCCCCACCTTGCCATCTGCACCTTTAAAAAATTCCTGCTCTTGGGTCAGTGCAAGGTCTTGTCTGCAGCGCAAAGCAGAATACCTTTACAGCTCTTGCTCAAACGTGACTAGCTGGCAGTTTCCACGAGGTTAATAACTCCAGATCAGCTGCATAAAACATTCCTTTCTTGAGGCTTCTCCAGCAGATCAGCTCTCTCTGAACTGAGGCAAACAGCCCCCTTTCTGTCAGTCATAGCCGGAGTTTTGAAACCAGCTTTTCCCAAAGCTCCAAATACTGAAAGAGCCTCTATTGGTTTGATGCTTGAGCCCTGTCTGATGTCCAGTGGGGTCGAGCTCCTTTCAGAAGGAAAAATGCAAGTGCCAGCCACAACAGGGAATGGAATTGCACGGCTGATCTGCAGGTCTTGCAGTGGTTGTGCAGGAGGCAGCAAAGCATGGAAATTCAGGTGCAAGCAACTCTCCTGGCTGGCACCTCAAGTGTTTCGGAAGCAATGCCATCTTTTCTTCACGGGCAAAGGCTTGCTTGATGGCCTCAACAATCGCTGCCCTAAGTAATTACACTCCAAATTGCCAGCACCTCTGCCCTATGGTAAAACTGAGGGGTTTTAGGAAAAAAAAAAAAATCCTGAAATCATTTCTGGGGGAAAAAAAAAATAAAAGAAATCAAAACCACAACACCCTATGCACTCAAAAGGCAGAAATGTCAGATGTTGAGACCTTACTGTGGGCATCTTTCTTACCATGTCCCTGCCATTCATTTACCTGCCTTGATGGTTAATTGAAAACTGCAGATCAGCATTTGGTCCGCAGTTACTCACCGGAGTCGATGGTGCTATTGTACACACAAAGCTGAGTACTGACAGAGTGATTGGGTTGTAATCACGCTAAGTGACTGACATCTGCCTATTCCCCTTGCCTTTGCTGGAATACATTGTACGGACTGTCTGCAGTTCCTAGCACTTCCTCCGATGTCCTTTCTGAAATTGCTTACTATTTCTTTACAGAAATAAAGTCTCAAATGTATACCTGGCCAGTCTCAGTATTTGGATGAGTCCTCTTCCGTTGCCTTCCCCTTCCCTCTTCCCTTCCCTTCCCTTCCCCCTTTCCTTTTCTTCCTCTCTCCTTCCCTGTGTTTCACCTGTCTCCCTCTCAGATTTACCTGCCCAAGAAGACACCAAGGTCATGCAAGGGCTGCACTTGTAGAGGCCTTGCCTTTCTCCCAGGAGCTTGCTTTGTTCTCAGAGGAAACCTGAGGAGACACCTGCATCCAAGAAAAGCTCTTGACAAGGAAAGGACTGAGTATGTTACTACTTCTGATCGGGGAAAGAGAAGCACCGCTTTTTGTCCAGAAGGCCACCACTGGTCAATCTATTATCTTGCTATGCTTTTGATCTCCTCTACTTTCCCATTGGCCCTGTGCTCAGCTCTTGAGTGACAAGAAGCTCCAAACTTGTGTCTGGGTCATGATCGTGACGTTGCCTTGCTCTTGCAGCGTAAAGTGGTGACGCTTGGCTTTGAGCCACAATCCATGCCAAGGGACTGATGGGAAGGAGGGCTTGAAAAAGAACAGCCACGTTAAATGGTGCCCACAATCCCACCCACTCTCCACGACAGGAAGAGGCCTCTCGAAGGACTCACTAAGACCTCGATGTATCTATCTTCCACTTCCGTATTCCTTCTAGTCATCCTGTAGCCAATACAGTCATGTCGGTATTTAATTCCAGTTGATTCCACAGCTTTGTAAGAGTTGAAACATCCGGGTCATCAGGAACACGGATCTAGAAGGCTGTTGATCTGAACTGGCCCTGACTACCTGTGATGTGACAGCGTCCATAACTTGGGTTAGTCACCGGTCGTCCTGTGACACAAGGACCTACAGCTCTTCCACCTTTCTGCTTGGAAGCTTGGGGTTTCCTGCAGGAGGGCCTTATTTACCTTTCTTTGCAGAGTTGCTCACCCTTTTAGTGTTGTTTGTGATGAGGAAAAGATCCCTTCCGTATAGGTGTTAATTTATTTACTTCTCATAAACATCTAATACACATTCTATTATACTAATGCCGTGATGGTTTTCAGTTGCGGATGTTTGTAGCTACAGCAGTTCCAGAGCTGCTGGCTACCACACTCTGAGGTCCAGAGGACACCAGACTTCTTCTGAAGGCTTTCTGCCAATGTCACATTGTTTGAGACACCACTCCATTAAAACAGGACATTAAAACAGTAAGAGGTTTCTAAATGAAAATCCAGGGATAGAAACTTGTTCCTCGCTGGCAAAGTGAAAAGCACCATGAGGCGAGGCTGTCCGGAGCCTAGCTGCTGTGCTTGAGGGAAACGTCCCTTGAGTTGCAATGGGACAGACAGGGCACCGCCTTTGGAAGCCTGATCCACAATATAATACAACACAACAGATCTGTGTCCAAAGAGCACGAACTCCATCACAAGGATGACCACACCTCCCAGCCAGAGAAAGGGGCTTAGGAAGGAGGAGGCTGGTTGAAAAGGTGAACGCCTGGCTTCACGACTGGTGGGTTTGGCTTCTGTGCTCATGGATCTACCTTGGAGAAGCTGGGTGTGTTGGGACCTAATAGGATTCACCTGACCAAGTGAGGCAAGACACAACACGACAGTCAATGTCCCAATGTCCAAGCGAAAAGCAGTACTGAGCCATGTGCCTCAGGAATCTATAGTGGCACCAATACTATTTCATATCTTCATCAGCGACACGGGCAGTGGGATTGAGTGCACCCTCAGCAAGTTGGCAGGTGACCCCAAGCTGAGTGGTGTGGTCGATTCACTAGAGGGAAAGGATGCCATCCAGAGGGACCTTGGCATGTCGAAGCAGTGGGCCCATGAGAAACCTCATGAAGTTCAACAAGGCCAAGGGCAAGGTCCTGCACCTGGGTTGGGGCAAGCCCCGGTATCACTACAAGCTGGGGGGTTGAGAGCAGCCCTGCGGAGAAGGACTTGGGAGTACTGGTGCATGAAAAGTAGTACACGAGCCATCACCGAGCACTTGCAGCCCAGAAAGCCAACCGTATCTGGGACCGCATCAGAAGCAACATGGCTCGCTTGTTGAGGGAGGCGATTCTCCCTGTCTCCCTCTCTGCTCTTATGAGATCCCACCTGGACTACTGCATCCAGCCTCAGGGTCTCCAGTACAAGGAAGACATGGATCTGTTGGAGCGAGTCCAGAGGTGGGCCAGAAATGTGATCAGAGGGCTGGAGTACCTCTCCTATGAAGACAGACTGAGAGAGCTGGGGTTGTTCAGTGTGCAGAAGCTAAGGCTCCGGGGACACCTAGCTGTTGCCTTTCAATACTTCGAAGGGGCTTACAAGAAAGAGGTTTTTTTTATACATCTAATGTATTTCAGCTTCATCTAATTAGTAAATTGTAACGTCTCCAGGAATTTACACATTCTAATAATCTGGAAGTTTTGCCAAAGAAAAAACCACTCCCTCTATGACAGCAACGATTTGTCAAAGACCCACCCCAGCTGTCCTCCAGAAAGGCTTCAAAATAAACTGCCAGGCAGCACGAGAAACCATTTTCTCAAGGCAGCTTTAATTGCTGTTAAATAGCGCTTCTCTGTCTCAGGTCACCGTAAGCAGCGATGTCACGGGGAGCTCCTCAAGCCGCAGAACCCATCGGTCGCTGCTGTGGCTGGAGGCAGGACAAATGTCAGCACACGTGTTGGCTTGTGAAGCTCTTAAGAGGGCAAAGAGCAGCCCTTCCCACCTCAGCCGGAAGGTCTCCTGAGAAGCTGGAAATACCTCTGGCTGCTCTTTGGCGCGTGCTTTGGTTTCTCTGCAGTGTCAAGACAGCAGCAGAACTTCCAAAAGTCCAAAGTCACTTGGACAGGCAGCCACTACCCCAAAAAGTACCTGGTGTGCAAAGAACGGAGCTTGACTCTCACTGGTGTCCTATACAAGAGGGCTCGTCGGCTTTTGCACTCTCAGCAGCCACCCTTGATCACTTGCAAAAGCTGTGGTCAAACTCAAACAATGCTTTCTCCTACGTATACCCACATCAAATTACTGTGGGAGCGCTCCTCGATCTCCCTTTTCAGCCACCCAGTACGTCCTTTTACCCAGACATTATGTGAAGAATAAAGTTAGTGAGAAAAATGAGGAGTTAAGGAAGAAAGGCAAAAATGGAGTTCTGTGGAAACCTACTCATGACCGAAGCAGCTTGGCAAAGGTGTTGGAAAGCAGCGTGGCAGAAAAGGCCCTGGGGGTCCTGGTGGACACCAAGTCCACCAGGAGACAGCAAGGTGCTCTTGCCCAAAGGCGACCACGAGCGGTGCCCTGGGCTGCGCTGGGCAAAGCATGGCCAGCAGCTGGAGGGAGGTGACCCTTCCCCTCTGCTCAGCGCCGGTGAGGCCAAGCCTGCGGCGCTGTGCCCAGCTCTGGGCTCCCCGGTACGAGAGACACGGACGTCCTGGGGAGAGCCCCCCAGGGCCCCTCCCCCTCAGTGCAACTGTTGGGGTCAGAATGCCAAGCTGTGTTGTCCCAACGCTGGCCCGGCAACGGCCCCAGTGCCTGCAGGGACGGCGCACGGAGCGGCACTGGTGACAGCGAAGCTCTTGCCCGACAGCACCGATCGGCACCGCGACCCCCTTGGCGTCCTCGCTCGGGCCAGCTGGGCACTGCCCTGAGCCCCACCAGCGTGTCCCAGGCGAGACCTCTCCTGGCCTCGGCGGGATGGGCCAGGTGAACTGCTGCCGCGGCCCCAGGTAGGCTCCCCCCCGCGGCTCGGGGACACGCCGGCACAGCCGGGCCCCGCAGCAGCCGCCTTTCTCACGCCCGACGCCGTCTGCTCTGCAGGGACGACCCTGACCCCGTGCAGCAGTGCACGCCTGTCCCAGCATCACCCCAGCCGCTGCTCCGCCAGCGCGTGCGGCTGAGCCAGGGCCGTGCGACGAGGAAGAGGGACCTCCTCCTCTTCGGCGACGCCTTGGTCATCGCCAAGCCCAAGTAAGACTCGCAGACCCCGGCTGCCTTGCTTCCCAAGCCCTGGCCCTGGCCCCAGGGCAGGGACACCCAAGCAGCAGCCCCAGGCCCCCGGCGCCCTGCTGCCGCCGCACGCACCCATGGCCATGCCCGTGGCAGGCGGACGCTGGAGGGGAGCCACCGGGCTGGGCCACCTCCAGGTCACTCCCTGCCGCTCCTCTCTCTCTGCAGACGGGGCAGCGCCCCGCGCCCGCAGCTCTGCCTGGCCCTGGGCCAGCTGCAGGTGCTGAGCAGCAGGAAGGGGGCAGCCGGGGATGCCGCCCAGGAGGAGGAGGAGGGCCGGCACACCAACTCCCTCGTCCTCGTCTGGCCCTGCGGCTTCTGCACCGTCACTTTCCCGTGAGTCTGGCTGCCACGTCCCGCGCCAGGGCTGGGCAGCGCCTCTGTCCTGCCCCACGGGCCTTCGTCCTGCCTCTGCAGCTGTCCCCACGGGGCAGGGCTGTGCCGGCGCCCGCCTCTGCCCGCAGCCTGGGCAGCAGCGGGCACTCAGGCTGTTTCTCCTCTCTCTCTTGCCGCAGCTCCCGGGCGCTGAAGGAGCTCTGGCTCAGCGCGCTCCTTGGGTAAGCCCAAGCCTGGGGGTCCGTGCTCACACCAGGGAGGGTGGAGGGATGCTCGAGGCATAGTAGCCCGACCATGCGCACGGAAATCCCCCTCCGGAGCTGGGGAGAGGTAGCTGGGGTCTCTCTCACAGGGCTCTTTCTCTGCCCCTTCCCCTGGCACAGGCCACCAGAAGGAGTGGAAGGAGCCCGGCTGACCCAGCTGCCCTCCATCAAGCTCCTGCTGCAGGAGCTGAGCGGCCGCAATGCCGTGAGTGTCCCTCCTGCCTCCGCTCTGCCCAGCCCCGAGGCTGCTCCAGCCCAGCATCAGGTGCATGGCTGCTGCTCACCTTCTGCTCTCTTTTCCCCTTGCCCAGGCCACGACGCTGCACGCCAGCAGCCTGCAGAGGCTGGTCCAGGGCCAGGCACAGGTGCGGATCGCGCGGATCGCACGGCTCGGGGTGCCAGCTCGGCCGTCCCCACCTCTCACGCAGGGCCAGGGGCCGAGGCAGCTCGCCGGGGAGGCCCTTTCTGCTGCGGGGCCGCTCGCTGAGCGCAGCGCCTTTCTTGCAGGCTGGTGCAGAGCAGCGGCCACCTCCCGTCCCCTCCGGCGGCAGCAGCGAACGTGGCCTTGGCCCCTCGGCTGGTGAGTGCGGATGCAGAAGACGGGGGCAGGACGGCCCTTCTCCCCTCCTCTGCCCGGCGGCCACTCCTGCTGCACTGGCGCTGCTGCTGCCCTTCCCGCAGGGCACGGCCGTCCCCATCGCTCTGCGGCGGGACAGAGCTGAGCCCCGGGGCCCCTCGCTCCCAAACGGCGCCCCTCTGCCTCTGCCTCTGCCTTGCTTTCAGCGGCGGGGGGACAGCGCCCAGAGGCCCCGGGAGCGCTCGCCCGGCGCTTCTCCTCCTCCACGGCTCTTTGCTCTCTTGTCCTTGGCAGCAGGCGGGACCCGCAGGAGGAGGAGGGGGCTGCCCTGGCCCTTCGCACGGCGGCGAGGCAGCTCGGCCGCTGCAGAGGCAGCCGGGCAGTCGGGCTCTGGCGGCAGGGGGGCTCTCTTCGGCCAGCCCCTGGCAGCTCTCTGCAGCCAGGACGGCACGCTGCCCCAGCCCATCCAGGTAAGCAAGCCTGGCCAGGGGGTGCCCATCCCGCTGGCTCCTGCGGACAGGCGCTGTCCCCGGCAGAGGAAGCCCGGCTGGGGCTCGGGGACAAAGCCGGCTCCTCCCCGCGGGGGTCCCCCACCTCCAGCCACCCCTCTGTCCCGCCCCGGGGAAAGCAGAGCCGGCCACACTGGCTCCTGCCCCGGAGGGAGGGAGGGAGGGAGAGAGGGAGGGTGGGTCACCTGGCCCAGGGCCTGTCTCCAGCCCGGCCACTGTCCTCCTCTGTCCCCTCCCGCAGGACCTGCTGGCTCTCCTGGCCGAGCACGGGCCATCCACGGAGGGGATCTTCCGGCTGGCGGTCAAGGAGCACGTCTCCCGGGAGCTGAGGGAGGCCCTCGACAGCGGAGCAGAGGTCCACCTCGAAAGCCAGCCTGTGCACGTGCTGGCCGTCCTCCTGAAGGTGAACCCTGCTGACCTGGAGCCCGGCAGCTCCCGGCTCTGGGGATGCTGCTGATGGGCACCTGCGAGAGCAGGAGCCAAAAGCCAGCCGCCTGCTCGGGAGCCCGAGTGCCGGGGATGCTGCCTGTGCTCGCGGCGGCAGCGCTCCAAGCCTCACCCGGAGCCCTTGGCGTTGCAGGACTTCCTGCGGAAGATCCCCTCTAAGCTCCTCGGGGCAGAGCTGTACGAGGAGTGGATGAGCGCCCTGCAGAAGACCAGCAGGCAGGAGAAGCTGGCAGCACTCAGGGAGTAAGTGGAGACCAGGCGTGGCCAGGGAGCCTTCCCTGGGCTGGGCTTGGGTGAGATCAGCCCCGGAGAGCGGTGATGACAAGGTCTGCTTTCTTCACGTTGCCTTCCTGCTGCCTCAGGGTGGCCGGCAAGTTGCCCCAGGCCAACCTCCTGCTCCTCAAGAGCTTGCTGTCCCTGCTGCAAAGGATCAGCAGAAACGCGGCCAGCAGCAGGATGACTGCCGGCAACCTGGCCATCTGCGTGGGGCCGAACCTGCTCAGCCCACCCGAGGAGCAGACGCTGCCCCTGGACGCCCTGGTGCAGGTGACGGGGCAGGTACGCCGTGTTTAGCAGCTGGCGCCAGCCTTGCGGGCCCAGCCCAGCTTTGGTGTTCAGAGGTGCCTGGCTGCCTCCTCTCTTCCGCAAACGCTGGTGGGGGAGCTGCTGGGAAGAGCATCCCCACAGCTGCAGCTTTCTGCGCAGAAGCGAGGGTCGGGATCAGGAAAGGCTCCTGTTTGACCCCTTTTCAGCCACCCAGGTGCAAACCACTGGTTTGCTGTGTGCAGGTGACAGGGCTGGTGGAGTTCCTCATTGAGCACCACGGGGACCTCTTTGGGGAGGAGGTGGCCGGGCTTGCCGGCACATCGGCCGAGGAGTCGCCGGCACCAGGGCCGGAAGCAGAGACAGCAGAGGTACGTCAGGGCCACAGGCAACGTGACAACAAAAGCCTCCCCCCTCAGAAGGTGGGACTGCCGCCGCTGCTGCAGGGACAAGCAAGGTCATCCCCCAGCCTGCAGCCCTGCAAAAGCGCAGGGTGAGGCTGGTGCGGGCTGGCCGTCGCGCTTTGCGCGCTGATCCCGCCAGAACTGTCTGGGCTGAGCTGAGCAAACCCACCCAAGGGAGCTGCCTTTGAGAGCTAAGGGAGCAACTGGGCAGGTAGGTCCTTGCCAGCTGGTAACTTCCACATTCCCACTGCAGGTGCCTCCAGTCGCTGCAGAAAGCCAACACCTGAAGAGCTCCTCTGGGGAGAGAAGGTAAAATGAGCTCGCTTTGATTAAGAGCAGGAGTGGTTCAAGTTTGTCACAGCTTTCCCTGTCTAACCATACTATTGAATGGAAAGCTTGCCAGGCTCTTCACAAGAAAGCAGAAAGCGAAAACTGACCTGTGAAGAGGGGAGCGACGGGCACCCGGGCAGGAAGAGGAGAAGGCTGGAGAGGGAGCTCTCGGGGATGGGCGACTGAGACGAAATCCAAGCAGGGCGAGAAGAACGAGGAGGCCAGGTGTGTAGCAGACCCTGCCATCCCTCTTTCAAATGCTCTGAGTCAAGGAAATATTTCCATGGTGCACAGAGATGCTGCTGCTGCTCGGGTTTTGGCAAGGAGCACATCACGGCTCCCTGGGGGCTCCCTGCCGAGCCCCGCTGCCTGGCCAGGGGCCCCTGCACATCTCTGTCAACTTGCCCTGCTCTGAGGCTATGGCCCATGTGGAGAAGGGGCCAAAGCAACACTAGCTGCGGCCAGGAAGGGGTCTCTTTGCCGTGCCAGAGGACTTCCCAAAGAAGGGGGGACAAAGTCACGCCCGTTCCTGCCTTCCTGGTTCCATCAGCGCTTTCTGACTCTGTCCTTGTAGGTGCCGATGTGGTTTTGCTGCTTGGATTCCCCGGATGAGCTGCGACGCCTGGGCTTGGAGGGGCACGATGCAGCCCCAGCACCCCCTCGGCGGAGGCGAGGAGAGAGGCACCCATGCCCTTCTGCTCTGGCGAGCACATTTCCCTCGTGCTCCGCTCAGCCGGAGCGGCCCCGCACCGCCGTCAGACCCCCCCAGCCTGCGCAGGAGGCCTTGCTGGCTCACTCAGTGAGCCATTTGTTGGTCAAAACTGGCATTTTCCTTGGTAGTTCACCTCTCTTGATAAGTCCATAACCTGGGATTCCAGCAGTCCTCTATTACTATGTCTTTTAGAAACAAATTTTTGGATATACGTTGTGGTTTTTTGGATACATGTTATAGTATAACCTCCAAATGTAGTGTCTTAGCTCCCTTTCCTCCCCTTAAGCCAATATAGGTACATTGATAAGTGTTCTGTTGTAGTGGTTTTGTCATTTAGAAAGTAGTCGTTTCACACTTTTTGAGCACATGCTTCTAGGAACTGTGTTTTATTTCACAAGACTAGTGTTAGAGTGACTTTTCAGCAGCAGTAGTAGTAAGAAAGCAGAAGGAATGACAGTAGCCATACCCCCCCACCTTGCCATCTGCACCTTTAAAAAATTCCTGCTCTTGGGTCAGTGCAAGGTCTTGTCTGCAGCGCAAAGCTGAATACCTTTACAGCTCTTGCTCAAACGTGACTAGCTGGCAGTTTCCACGAGGTTAATAACTCCAGATCAGCTGCATAAAACATTCCTTTCTTGAGGCTTCTCCAGCAGATCAGCTCTCTCTGAACTGAGGCAAACAGCCCCCTTTCTGTCAGTCATAGCCGGAGTTTTGAAACCAGCTTTTCCCAAAGCTCCAAATACTGAAAGAGCCTCTATTGGTTTGATGCTTGAGCCCTGTCTGATGTCCAGTGGGGTCGAGCTCCTTTCAGAAGGAAAAATGCAAGTGCCAGCCACAACAGGGAATGGAATTGCACGGCTGATCTGCAGGTCTTGCAGTGGTTGTGCAGGAGGCAGCAAAGCATGGAAATTCAGGTGCAAGCAACTCTCCTGGCTGGCACCTCAAGTGTTTCGGAAGCAATGCCATCTTTTCTTCACGGGCAAAGGCTTGCTTGATGGCCTCAACAATCGCTGCCCTAAGTAATTACACTCCAAATTGCCAGCACCTCTGCCCTATGGTAAAACTGAGGGGTTTTAGGAAAAAAAAAAAAAATCCTGAAATCATTTCTGGGGGAAAAAAAAATAAAAGAAATCAAAACCACAACACCCTATGCACTCAAAAGGCAGAAATGTCAGATGTTGAGACCTTACTGTGGGCATCTTTCTTACCATGTCCCTGCCATTCATTTACCTGCCTTGATGGTTAATTGAAAACTGCAGATCAGCATTTGGTCCGCAGTTACTCACCGGAGTCGATGGTGCTATTGTACACACAAAGCTGAGTACTGACAGAGTGATTGGGTTGTAATCACGCTAAGTGACTGACATCTGCCTATTCCCCTTGCCTTTGCTGGAATACATTGTACGGACTGTCTGCAGTTCCTAGCACTTCCTCCGATGTCCTTTCTGAAATTGCTTACTATTTCTTTACAGAAATAAAGTCTCAAATGTATACCTGGCCAGTCTCAGTATTTGGATGAGTCCTCTTCCGTTCCCTTCCCCTTCCCTCTTCCCTTCCCTTCCCTTCCCCCTTTCCTTTTCTTCCTCTCTCCTTCCCTGTGTTTCACCTGTCTCCCTCTCAGATTTACCTGCCCAAGAAGACACCAAGGTCATGCAAGGGCTGCACTTGTAGAGGCCTTGCCTTTCTCCCAGGAGCTTGCTTTGTTCTCAGAGGAAACCTGAGGAGACACCTGCATCCAAGAAAAGCTCTTGACAAGGAAAGGACTGAGTATGTTACTACTTCTGATCAGGGAAAGAAAAGCACCGCTTTTTGTCCAGAAGGCCACCACTGGTCAATCTATTATCTTGCTATGCTTTTGATCTCCTCTACTTTCCCATTGGCCCTGTGCTCAGCTCTTGAGTGACAAGAAGCTCCAAACTTGTGTCTGGGTCATGATCGTGACGTTGCCTTGCTCTTGCAGCGTAAAGTGGTGACGCTTGGCTTTGAGCCACAATCCATGCCAAGGGACTGATGGGAAGGAGGGCTTGAAAAAGAACAGCCACGTTAAATGGTGCCCACAATCCCACCCACTCTCCACGACAGGAAGAGGCCTCTCGAAGGACTCACTAAGACCTCGATGTATCTATCTTCCACTTCCGTATTCCTTCTAGTCATCCTGTAGCCAATACAGTCATGTCGGTATTTAATTCCAGTTGATTCCACAGCTTTGTAAGAGTTGAAACATCCGGGTCATCAGGAACACGGATCTAGAAGGCTGTTGATCTGAACTGGCCCTGACTACCTGTGATGTGACAGCGTCCATAACTTGGGTTAGTCACCGGTCGTCCTGTGACACAAGGACCTACAGCTCTTCCACCTTTCTGCTTGGAAGCTTGGGGTTTCCTGCAGGAGGGCCTTATTTACCTTTCTTTGCAGAGTTGCTCACCCTTTTAGTGTTGTTTGTGATGAGGAAAAGATCCTTTCCGTATAGGTGTTAATTTATTTACTTCTCATAAACATCTAATACACATTCTATTATACTAATGCCGCAATGGTTTTCAGTTGCGGATGTTTGTAGCTACAGCAGTTCCAGAGCTGCTGGCTACCACAGTCTGAGGTCCAGAGGACACCAGACTTCTTCTGAAGGCTTTCTGCCAATGTCACATTGTTTGAGACACCACTCCATTAAAACAGGACATTAAAACAGTAAGAGGTTTCTAAATGAAAATCCAGGGATAGAAACTTGTTCCTCGCTGGCAAAGTGAAAAGCACCATGAGGCGAGGCTGTCCGGAGCCTAGCTGCTGTGCTTGAGGAAAACGTCCCTTGAGTTGCAATGGGACAGACAGGGCACCGCCTTTGGAAGCCTGATCCACAATATAATACAACACAACAGATCTGTGTCCAAAGAGCACGAACTCCATCACAAGGATGACCACACCTCCCAGCCAGAGAAAGGGGCTTAGGAAGGAGGAGGCTGGTTGAAAAGGTGAACGCCTGGCTTCACGACTGGTGGGTTTGGCTTCCGTGCTCATGGATCTACCTTGGAGAAGCTGGGTGTGTTGGGACCTAATAGGATTCACCTGACCAAGTGAGGCAAGACACAACACAACAGTCAATGTCCCAATGTCCAAGTGAAAAGCAGTACTGAGCCATGTGCCTCAGGAATCTATACTGGCGCCAATACTATTTCATATCTTCATCAGCGACACGGGCAGTGGGATTGAGTGCACCCTCAGCAAGTTGGCAGGTGACCCCAAGCTGAGTGGTGTGGTCGATTCACTAGAGGGAAAGGATGCCATCCAGAAGGACCTTGGCATGTCGAAGCAGTGGGCCCATGAGAAGCCTCATGAAGTTCAACAAGGCCAAGGGCAAGGTCCTGCACCTGGGTTGGGGCAAGCCCCGGTATCACTACAAGCTGGGGGGTTGAGAGCAGCCCTGCGGAGAAGGACTTGGGAGTACTGGTGCATGAAAAGTAGTACACGAGCCATCACCGAGCACTTGCAGCCCAGAAAGCCAACCGTATCTGGGACCGCATCAGAAGCAACATGGCTCGCTTGTTGAGGGAGGCGATTCTCCCTGTCTCCCTCTCTGCTCTTATGAGATCCCACCTGGACTACTGCATCCAGCCTCAGGGTCTCCAGTACAAGGAAGACATGGATCTGTTGGAGCGAGTCCAGAGGTGGGCCAGAAATGTGATCAGAGGGCTGGAGTACCTCTCCTATGAAGACAGACTGAGAGAGCTGGGGTTGTTCAGTGTGCAGAAGCTAAGGCTCCGGGGACACCTAGCTGTTGCCTTTCAATACTTCGAAGGGGCTTACAAGAAAGAGGTTTTTTTTATACATCTAATGTATTTCAGCTTCATCTAATTAGTAAAATGTAGTGTGTCCAGGAACGTACACATTCTAATAATCTGGAAGTTTTGCCAAAGAAAAAACCACTCCCTCTATGACAGCAACGATTTGTCAAAGACCCACCCCAGCTGTCCTCCAGAAAGGCTTCAAAATAAACTGCCAGGCAGCACGAGAAACCATTTTCTCAAGGCAGCTTTAATTGCTGTTAAATAGCGCTTCTCTGTCTCAGGTCACCGTAAGCAGCGATGTCACGGGGAGCTCCTCAAGCCGCAGAACCCATCGGTCGCTGCTGTGGCTGGAGGCAGGACAAATGTCAGCACACGTGTTGGCTTGTGAAGCTCTTAAGAGGGCAAAGAGCAGCCCTTCCCACCTCAGCCGGAAGGTCTCCTGAGAAGCTGGAAATACCTCTGGCTGCTCTTTGGCGCGTGCTTTGGTTTCTCTGCAGTGTCAAGACAGCAGCAGAACTTCCAAAAGTCCAAAGTCACTTGGACAGGCAGCCACTACCCCAAAAAGTACCTGGTGTGCAAAGAACGGAGCTTGACTCTCACTGGTGTCCTATACAAGAGGGCTCGTCGGCTTTTGCACTCTCAGCAGCCACCCTTGATCACTTGCAAAAGCTGTGGTCAAACTCAAACAATGCTTTCTCCTACGTATACCCACATCAAATTACTGTGGGAGCGCTCCTCGATCTCCCTTTTCAGCCACCCAGTACGTCCTTTTACCCAGACATTATGTGAAGAATAAAGTTAGTGAGAAAAATGAGGAGTTAAGGAAGAAAGGCAAAAATGGAGTTCTGTGGAAACCTACTCATGACCGAAGCAGCTTGGCAAAGGTGTTGGAAAGCAGCGTGGCAGAAAAGGCCCTGGGGGTCCTGGTGGACACCAAGTCCACCAGGAGACAGCAAGGTGCTCTTGCCCAAAGGCGACCACGAGCGGTGCCCTGGGCTGCGCTGGGCAAAGCATGGCCAGCAGCTGGAGGGAGGTGACCCTTCCCCTCTGCTCAGCGCCGGTGAGGCCAAGCCTGCGGCGCTGTGCCCAGCTCTGGGCTCCCCGGTACGAGAGACACGGACGTCCTGGGGAGAGCCCCCCAGGGCCCCTCCCCCCCAGTGCAACTGTTGGGGTCATAATGCCAAGCTGTGTTGTCCCAACGCTGGCCCGGCAACGGCCCCAGTGCCTGCAGGGACGGCGCACGGAGCGGCACTGGTGACAGCGAAGCTCTTGCCCGACAGCACCGATCGGCACCGCGACCCCCTTGGCGTCCTCGCTCGGGCCAGCTGGGCACTGCCCTGAGCCCCACCAGCGTGTCCCAGGCGAGACCTCTCCTGGCCTCGGCGGGATGGGCCAGGTGAACTGCTGCCGCGGCCCCAGGTAGGCTCCCCCCGCGGCTCGGGGACACGCCGGCACAGCCGGGCCCCGCAGCAGCCGCCTTTCTCACGCCCGACGCCGTCTGCTCTGCAGGGACGACCCTGACCCCGTGCAGCAGTGCACGCCTGTCCCAGCATCACCCCAGCCGCTGCTCCGCCAGCGCGTGCGGCTGAGCCAGGGCCGTGCGACGAGGAAGAGGGACCTCCTCCTCTTCGGCGACGCCTTGGTCATCGCCAAGCCCAAGTAAGACTCGCAGACCCCGGCTGCCTTGCTTCCCAAGCCCTGGCCCTGGCCCCAGGGCAGGGACACCCAAGCAGCAGCCCCAGGCCCCCGGCGCCCTGCTGCCGCCGCACGCACCCATGGCCATGCCCGTGGCAGGCGGACGCTGGAGGGGAGCCACCGGGCTGGGCCACCTCCAGGTCACTCCCTGCCGCTCCTCTCTCTCTGCAGACGGGGCAGCGCCCCGCGCCCGCAGCTCTGCCTGGCCCTGGGCCAGCTGCAGGTGCTGAGCAGCAGGAAGGGGGCAGCCGGGGATGCCGCCCAGGAGGAGGAGGAGGGCCGGCACACCAACTCCCTCGTCCTCGTCTGGCCCTGCGGCTTCTGCACCGTCACTTTCCCGTGAGTCTGGCTGCCACGTCCCGCGCCAGGGCTGGGCAGCGCCTCTGTCCTGCCCCACGGGCCTTCGTCCTGCCTCTGCAGCTGTCCCCACGGGGCAGGGCTGTGCCGGCGCCCGCCTCTGCCCGCAGCCTGGGCAGCAGCGGGCACTCAGGCTGTTTCTCCTCTCTCTCTTGCCGCAGCTCCCGGGCGCTGAAGGAGCTCTGGCTCAGCGCGCTCCTTGGGTAAGCCCAAGCCTGGGGGTCCGTGCTCACACCAGGGAGGGTGGAGGGATGCTCGAGGCATAGTAGCCCGACCATGCGCACGGAAATCCCCCTCCGGAGCTGGGGAGAGGTAGCTGGGGTCTCTCTCACAGGGCTCTTTCTCTGCCCCTTCCCCTGGCACAGGCCACCAGAAGGAGTGGAAGGAGCCCGGCTGACCCAGCTGCCCTCCATCAAGCTCCTGCTGCAGGAGCTGAGCGGCCGCAATGCCGTGAGTGTCCCTCCTGCCTCCGCTCTGCCCAGCCCCGAGGCTGCTCCAGCCCAGCATCAGGTGCATGGCTGCTGCTCACCTTCTGCTCTCTTTTCCCCTTGCCCAGGCCACGACGCTGCACGCCAGCAGCCTGCAGAGGCTGGTCCAGGGCCAGGCACAGGTGCGGATCGCGCGGATCGCACGGCTCGGGGTGCCAGCTCGGCCGTCCCCACCTCTCACGCAGGGCCAGGGGCCGAGGCAGCTCGCCGGGGAGGCCCTTTCTGCTGCGGGGCCGCTCGCTGAGCGCAGCGCCTTTCTTGCAGGCTGGTGCAGAGCAGCGGCCACCTCCCGTCCCCTCCGGCGGCAGCAGCGAACGTGGCCTTGGCCCCTCGGCTGGTGAGTGCGGATGCAGAAGACGGGGGCAGGACGGCCCTTCTCCCCTCCTCTGCCCGGCGGCCACTCCTGCTGCACTGGCGCTGCTGCTGCCCTTCCCGCAGGGCACGGCCGTCCCCATCGCTCTGCGGCGGGACAGAGCTGAGCCCCGGGGCCCCTCGCTCCCAAACGGCGCCCCTCTGCCTCTGCCTCTGCCTCTGCCTCTGCCTCTGCCTCTGCCTCTGCCTTGCTTTCAGCGGCGGGGGGACAGCGCCCAGAGGCCCCGGGAGCGCTCGCCCGGCGCTTCTCCTCCTCCACGGCTCTTTGCTCTCTTGTCCTTGGCAGCAGGCGGGACCCGCAGGAGGAGGAGGGGGCTGCCCTGGCCCTTCGCACGGCGGCGAGGCAGCTCGGCCGCTGCAGAGGCAGCCGGGCAGTCGGGCTCTGGCGGCAGGGGGGCTCTCTTCGGCCAGCCCCTGGCAGCTCTCTGCAGCCAGGACGGCACGCTGCCCCAGCCCATCCAGGTAAGCAAGCCTGGCCAGGGGGTGCCCATCCCGCTGGCTCCTGCGGACAGGCGCTGTCCCCGGCAGAGGAAGCCCGGCTGGGGCTCGGGGACAAAGCCGGCTCCTCCCCGCGGGGGTCCCCCACCTCCAGCCACCCCTCTGTCCCGCCCCGGGGAAAGCAGAGCCGGCCACACTGGCTCCTGCCCCGGAGGGAGGGAGGGAGGGTGGGAGGGAGGGAGGGAGGGTGGGTCACCTGGCCCAGGGCCTGTCTCCAGCCCGGCCACTGTCCTCCTCTGTCCCCTCCCGCAGGACCTGCTGGCTCTCCTGGCCGAGCACGGGCCATCCACGGAGGGGATCTTCCGGCTGGCGGTCAAGGAGCACGTCTCCCGGGAGCTGAGGGAGGCCCTCGACAGCGGAGCAGAGGTCCACCTCGAAAGCCAGCCTGTGCACGTGCTGGCCGTCCTCCTGAAGGTGAACCCTGCTGACCTGGAGCCCGGCAGCTCCCGGCTCTGGGGATGCTGCTGATGGGCACCTGCGAGAGCAGGAGCCAAAAGCCAGCCGCCTGCTCGGGAGCCCGAGTGCCGGGGATGCTGCCTGTGCTCGCGGCGGCAGCGCTCCAAGCCTCACCCGGAGCCCTTGGCGTTGCAGGACTTCCTGCGGAAGATCCCCTCTAAGCTCCTCGGGGCAGAGCTGTACGAGGAGTGGATGAGCGCCCTGCAGAAGACCAGCAGGCAGGAGAAGCTGGCAGCACTCAGGGAGTAAGTGGAGACCAGGCGTGGCCAGGGAGCCTTCCCTGGGCTGGGCTTGGGTGAGATCAGCCCCGGAGAGCGGTGATGACAAGGTCTGCTTTCTTCACGTTGCCTTCCTGCTGCCTCAGGGTGGCCGGCAAGTTGCCCCAGGCCAACCTCCTGCTCCTCAAGAGCTTGCTGTCCCTGCTGCAAAGGATCAGCAGAAACGCGGCCAGCAGCAGGATGACTGCCGGCAACCTGGCCATCTGCGTGGGGCCGAACCTGCTCAGCCCACCCGAGGAGCAGACGCTGCCCCTGGACGCCCTGGTGCAGGTGACGGGGCAGGTACGCCGTGTTTAGCAGCTGGCGCCAGCCTTGCGGGCCCAGCCCAGCTTTGGTGTTCAGAGGTGCCTGGCTGCCTCCTCTCTTCCGCAAACGCTGGTGGGGGAGCTGCTGGGAAGAGCATCCCCACAGCTGCAGCTTTCTGCGCAGAAGCGAGGGTCGGGATCAGGAAAGGCTCCTGTTTGACCCCTTTTCAGCCACCCAGGTGCAAACCACTGGTTTGCTGTGTGCAGGTGACAGGGCTGGTGGAGTTCCTCATTGAGCACCACGGGGACCTCTTTGGGGAGGAGGTGGCCGGGCTTGCCGGCACATCGGCCGAGGAGTCGCCGGCACCAGGGCCGGAAGCAGAGACAGCAGAGGTACGTCAGGGCCACAGGCAACGTGACAACAAAAGCCTCCCCCCTCAGAAGGTGGGACTGCCGCCGCTGCTGCAGGGACAAGCAAGGTCATCCCCCAGCCTGCAGCCCTGCAAAAGCGCAGGGTGAGGCTGGTGCGGGCTGGCCGTCGCGCTTTGCGCGCTGATCCCGCCAGAACTGTCTGGGCTGAGCTGAGCAAACCCACCCAAGGGAGCTGCCTTTGAGAGCTAAGGGAGCAACTGGGCAGGTAGGTCCTTGCCAGCTGGTAACTTCCACATTCCCACTGCAGGTGCCTCCAGTCGCTGCAGAAAGCCAACACCTGAAGAGCTCCTCTGGGGAGAGAAGGTAAAATGAGCTCGCTTTGATTAAGAGCAGGAGTGGTTCAAGTTTGTCACAGCTTTCCCTGTCTAACCATACTATTGAATGGAAAGCTTGCCAGGCCCTTCACAAGAAAGCAGAAAGCGAAAACTGACCTGTGAAGAGGGGAGCGACGGGCACCCGGGCAGGAAGAGGAGAAGGCTGGAGAGGGAGCTCTCGGGGATGGGCGACTGAGACGAAATCCAAGCAGGGCGAGAAGAACGAGGAGGCCAGGTGTGTAGCAGACCCTGCCATCCCTCTTTCAAATGCTCTGAGTCAAGGAAATATTTCCATGGTGCACAGAGATGCTGCTGCTGCTGCTCGGGTTTTGGCAAGGAGCACATCACGGCTCCCTGGGGGCTCCCTGCCGAGCCCCGCTGCCTGGCCAGGGGCCCCTGCACATCTCTGTCAACTTGCCCTGCTCTGAGGCTATGGCCCATGTGGAGAAGGGGCCAAAGCAACACTAGCTGCGGCCAGGAAGGGGTCTCTTTGCCGTGCCAGAGGACTTCCCAAAGAAGGGGGGACAAAGTCACGCCCGTTCCTGCCTTCCTGGTTCCATCAGCGCTTTCTGACTCTGTCCTTGTAGGTGCCGATGTGGTTTTGCTGCTTGGATTCCCCGGATGAGCTGCGACACCTGGGCTTGGAGGGGCACGATGCAGCCCCAGCACCCCCTCGGCGGAGGCGAGGAGAGAGGCACCCATGCCCTTCTGCTCTGGCGAGCACATTTCCCTCGTGCTCCGCTCAGCCGGAGCGGCCCCGCACCGCCGTCAGACCCCCCCAGCCTGCGCAGGAGGCCTTGCTGGCTCACTCAGTGAGCCATTTGTTGGTCAAAACTGGCATTTTCCTTGGTAGTTCACCTCTCTTGATAAGTCCATAACCTGGGATTCCAGCAGTCCTCTATTACTATGTCTTTTAGAAACAAATTTTTGGATATACGTTGTGGTTTTTTGGATACATGTTATAGTATAACCTCCAAATGTAGTGTCTTAGCTCCCTTTCCTCCCCTTAAGCCAATATAGGTACATTGATAAGTGTTCTGTTGTAGTGGTTTTGTCATTTAGAAAGTAGTCGTTTCACACTTTTTGAGCACATGCTTCTAGGAACTGTGTTTTATTTCACAAGACTAGTGTTAGAGTGACTTTTCAGCAGCAGTAGTAGTAAGAAAGCAGAAGGAATGACAGTAGCCATACCCCCCCACCTTGCCATCTGCACCTTTAAAAAATTCCTGCTCTTGGGTCAGTGCAAGGTCTTGTCTGCAGCGCAAAGCAGAATACCTTTACAGCTCTTGCTCAAACGTGACTAGCTGGCAGTTTCCACGAGGTTAATAACTCCAGATCAGCTGCATAAAACATTCCTTTCTTGAGGCTTCTCCAGCAGATCAGCTCTCTCTGAACTGAGGCAAACAGCCCCCTTTCTGTCAGTCATAGCCGGAGTTTTGAAACCAGCTTTTCCCAAAGCTCCAAATACTGAAAGAGCCTCTATTGGTTTGATGCTTGAGCCCTGTCTGATGTCCAGTGGGGTCGAGCTCCTTTCAGAAGGAAAAATGCAAGTGCCAGCCACAACAGGGAATGGAATTGCACGGCTGATCTGCAGGTCTTGCAGTGGTTGTGCAGGAGGCAGCAAAGCATGGAAATTCAGGTGCAAGCAACTCTCCTGGCTGGCACCTCAAGTGTTTCGGAAGCAATGCCATCTTTTCTTCACGGGCAAAGGCTTGCTTGATGGCCTCAACAATCGCTGCCCTAAGTAATTACACTCCAAATTGCCAGCACCTCTGCCCTATGGTAAAACTGAGGGGTTTTAGGAAAAAAAAAAAATCCTGAAATCATTTCTGGGGGAAAAAAAAATAAAAGAAATCAAAACCACAACACCCTATGCACTCAAAAGGCAGAAATGTCAGATGTTGAGACCTTACTGTGGGCATCTTTCTTACCATGTCCCTGCCATTCATTTACCTGCCTTGATGGTTAATTGAAAACTGCAGATCAGCATTTGGTCCGCAGTTACTAACCGGAGTCGATGGTGCTATTGTACACACAAAGCTGAGTACTGACAGAGTGATTGGGTTGTAATCACGCTAAGTGACTGACATCTGCCTATTCCCCTTGCCTTTGCTGGAATACATTGTACGGACTGTCTGCAGTTCCTAGCACTTCCTCCGATGTCCTTTCTGAAATTGCTTACTATTTCTTTACAGAAATAAAGTCTCAAATGTATACCTGGCCAGTCTCAGTATTTGGATGAGTCCTCTTCCGTTCCCTTCCCCTTCCCTCTTCCCTTCCCTTCCCTTCCCTTCCCCCTTTCCTTTTCTTCCTCTCTCCTTCCCTGTGTTTCACCTGTCTCCCTCTCAGATTTACCTGCCCAAGAAGACACCAAGGTCATGCAAGGGCTGCACTTGTAGAGGCCTTGTCTTTCTCCCAGGAGCTTTGTTTGTTCTCAGAGGAAACCTGAGGAGACACCTGCATCCAAGAAAAGCTCTTGACAAGGAAAGGACTGAGTATGTTACTACTTCTGATTGGGGAAAGAGAAGCACCGCTTTTTGTCCAGAAGGCCACCACTGGTCAATCTATTATCTTGCTATGCTTTTGATCTCCTCTACTTTCCCATTGGCCCTGTGCTCAGCTCTTGAGTGACAAGAAGCTCCAGACTTGTGTCTGGGTCATGATCGTGACGTTGCCTTGCTCTTGCAGCGTAAAGTGGTGACGCTTGGCTTTGAGCCACAATCCATGCCAAGGGACTGATGGGAAGGAGGGCTTGAAAAAGAACAGCCACGTTAAATGGTGCCCAGAATCCCACCCACTCTCCACGACAGGAAGAGGCCTCTCGAAGGACTCACTAAGACCTCGATGTATCTATCTTCCACTTCCATATTCCTTCTAGTCATCCTGTAGCCAATACAGTCATGTCGGTATTTAATTCCAGTTGATTCCACAGCTTTGTAAGAGTTGAAACATCCGGGTCATCAGGAACACGGATCTAGAAGGCTGTTGATCTGAACTGGCCCTGACTACCTGTGATGTGACAGCGTCCATAACTTGGGTTAGTCACCGGTCGTCCTGTGACATAAGGACCTACAGCTCTTCCACCTTTCTGCTTGGAAGCTTGGGGTTTCCTGCAGGAGGGCCTTATTTACCTTTCCTTGCAGAGTTGCTCATCCTTTTAGTGTTGTTTGTGATGAGGAAAAGATCCTTTCCGTATAGGTGTTAATTTATTTACTTCTCATAAACATCTAATACACATTCTATTATACTAATGCCGCGATGGTTTTCAGTTGCGGATGTTTGTAGCTACAGCAGTTCCAGAGCTGCTGGCTACCACAGTCTGAGGTCCAGAGGACACCAGACTTCTTCTGAAGGCTTTCTGCCAATGTCACATTGTTTGAGACACCACTCCATTAAAACAGGACATTAAAACAGTAAGAGGTTTCTAAATGAAAATCCAGGGATAGAAACTTGTTCCTCGCTGGCAAAGTGAAAAGCACCATGAGGCGAGGCTGTCCGGAGCCTAGCTGCTGTGCTTGAGGGAAACGTCCCTTGAGTTGCAATGGGACAGACAGGGCACCGCCTTTGGAAGCCTGATCCACAATATAATACAACACAACAGATCTGTGTCCAAAGAGCACGAACTCCATCACAAGGATGACCACACCTCCCAGCCAGAGAAAGGGGCTTAGGAAGGAGGAGGCTGGTTGAAAAGGTGAACGCCTGGCTTCACGACTGGTGGGTTTGGCTTCTGTGCTCATGGATCTACCTTGGAGAAGCTGGGTGTGTTGGGACCTAATAGGATTCACCTGACCAAGTGAGGCAAGACACAACACGACAGTCAATGTCCCAATGTCCAAGCGAAAAGCAGTACTGAGCCATGTGCCTCAGGAATCTATACTGGCGCCAATACTATTTCATATCTTCATCAGCGACACGGGCAGTGGGATTGAGTGCACCCTCAGCAAGTTGGCAGGTGACCCCAAGCTGAGTGGTGTGGTCGATTCACTAGAGGGAAAGGATGCCATCCAGAGGGACCTTGGCATGTCGAAGCAGTGGGCCCATGAGAAACCTCATGAAGTTCAACAAGGCCAAGGGCAAGGTCCTGCACCTGGGTTGGGGCAAGCCCCGGTATCACTACAAGCTGGGGGGTTGAGAGCAGCCCTGCGGAGAAGGACTTGGGAGTACTGGTGCATGAAAAGTAGTACACGAGCCATCACCGAGCACTTGCAGCCCAGAAAGCCAACCGTATCTGGGACCGCATCAGAAGCAACATGGCTCGCTTGTTGAGGGAGGCGATTCTCCCTGTCTCCCTCTCTGCTCTTATGAGATCCCACCTGGACTACTGCATCCAGCCTCAGGGTCTCCAGTACAAGGAAGACATGGATCTGTTGGAGCGAGTCCAGAGGTGGGCCAGAAATGTGATCAGAGGGCTGAAGTACCTCTCCTATGAAGACAGACTGAGAGAGCTGGGGTTGTTCAGTGTGCAGAAGCTAAGGCTCCGGGGACACCTAGCTGTTGCCTTTCAATACTTCGAAGGGGCTTACAAGAAAGAGGGTTTTTTTATACATCTAATGTATTTCAGCTTCATCTAATTAGTAAAATGTAACGTCTCCAGGAATTTACACATTCTAATAATCTGGAAGTTTTGCCAAAGAAAAAACCACTCCCTCTATGACAGCAACGATTTGTCAAAGACCCACCCCAGCTGTCCTCCAGAAAGGCTTCAAAATAAACTGCCAGGCAGCACGAGAAACCATTTTCTCAAGGCAGCTTTAATTGCTGTTAAATAGCGCTTCTCTGTCTCAGGTCACCGTAAGCAGCGATGTCACGGGGAGCTCCTCAAGCCGCAGAACCCATCGGTCGCTGCTGTGGCTGGAGGCAGGACAAATGTCAGCACACGTGTTGGCTTGTGAAGCTCTTAAGAGGGCAAAGAGCAGCCCTTCCCACCTCAGCCGGAAGGTCTCCTGAGAAGCTGGAAATACCTCTGGCTGCTCTTTGGCGCGTGCTTTGGTTTCTCTGCAGTGTCAAGACAGCAGCAGAACTTCCAAAAGTCCAAAGTCACTTGGACAGGCAGCCACTACCCCAAAAAGTACCTGGTGTGCAAAGAACGGAGCTTGACTCTCACTGGTGTCCTATACAAGAGGGCTCGTCGGCTTTTGCACTCTCAGCAGCCACCCTTGATCACTTGCAAAAGCTGTGGTCAAACTCAAACAATGCTTTCTCCTACGTATACCCACATCAAATTACTGTGGGAGCGCTCCTCGATCTCCCTTTTCAGCCACCCAGTACGTCCTTTTACCCAGACATTATGTGAAGAATAAAGTTAGTGAGACAAATGAGGAGTTAAGGAAGAAAGGCAAAAATGGAGTTCTGTGGAAACCTACTCATGACCGAAGCAGCTTGGCAAAGGTGTTGGAAAGCAGCGTGGCAGAAAAGGCCCTGGGGGTCCTGGTGGACACCAAGTCCACCAGGAGACAGCAAGGTGCTCTTGCCCAAAGGCGACCACGAGCGGTGCCCTGGGCTGCGCTGGGCAAAGCATGGCCAGCAGCTGGAGGGAGGTGACCCTTCCCCTCTGCTCAGCGCCGGTGAGTCCAAGCCTGCGGCGCTGTGCCCAGCTCTGGGCTCCCCGGTACGAGAGACACGGACGTCCTGGGGAGAGCCCCCCAGGGCCCCTCCCCCCCAGTGCAACTGTTGGGGTCATAATGCCAAGCTGTGTTGTCCCAACGCTGGCCCGGCAACGGCCCCAGTGCCTGCAGGGACGGCGCACGGAGCGGCACTGGTGACAGTGAAGCTCTTGCCCGACAGCACCGATTGGCACTGCGACCCCCTTGGCGTCCTCGCTCGGGCCAGCTGGGCACTGCCCTGAGCCCCACCAGCGTGTCCCAGGCGAGACCTCTCCTGGCCTCGGCGGGATGGGCCAGGTGAACTGCTGCCGCGGCCCCAGGTAGGCTCCCCCCGCGGCTCGGGGACACGCCGGCACAGCCGGGCCCCGCAGCAGCCGCCTTTCTCACGCCCGACGCCATCTGCTCTGCAGGGACGACCCTGACCCCGTGCAGCAGTGCACGCCTGTCCCAGCATCACCCCAGCCGCTGCTCCGCCAGCGCGTGCGGCTGAGCCAGGGCCGTGCGACGAGGAAGAGGGACCTCCTCCTCTTCGGCGACGCCTTGGTCATCGCCAAGCCCAAGTAAGACTCGCAGACCCCGGCTGCCTTGCTTCCCAAGCCCTGGCCCTGGCCCCAGGGCAGGGACACCCAAGCAGCAGCCCCAGGCCCCCGGCGCCCTGCTGCCGCCGCACGCACCCATGGCCATGCCCGTGGCAGGCGGACGCTGGAGGGGAGCCACCGGGCTGGGCCACCTCCAGGTCACTCCCTGCCGCTCCTCTCTCTCTGCAGACGGGGCAGCGCCCCGCGCCCGCAGCTCTGCCTGGCCCTGGGCCAGCTGCAGGTGCTGAGCAGCAGGAAGGGGGCAGCCGGGGATGCCGCCCAGGAGGAGGAGGAGGGCCGGCACACCAACTCCCTCGTCCTCGTCTGGCCCTGCGGCTTCTGCACCGTCACTTTCCCGTGAGTCTGGCTGCCACGTCCCGCGCCAGGGCTGGGCAGCGCCTCTGTCCTGCCCCACGGGCCTTCGTCCTGCCTCTGCAGCTGTCCCCACGGGGCAGGGCTGTGCCGGCGCCCGCCTCTGCCCGCAGCCTGGGCAGCAGCGGGCACTCAGGCTGTTTCTCCTCTCTCTCTTGCCGCAGCTCCCGGGCGCTGAAGGAGCTCTGGCTCAGCGCGCTCCTTGGGTAAGCCCAAGCCTGGGGGTCCGTGCTCACACCAGGGAGGGTGGAGGGATGCTCGAGGCATAGTAGCCCGACCATGCGCACGGAAATCCCCCTCCGGAGCTGGGGAGAGGTAGCTGGGGTCTCTCTCACAGGGCTCTTTCTCTGCCCCTTCCCCTGGCACAGGCCACCAGAAGGAGTGGAAGGAGCCCGGCTGACCCAGCTGCCCTCCATCAAGCTCCTGCTGCAGGAGCTGAGCGGCCACAATGCCGTGAGTGTCCCTCCTGCCTCCGCTCTGCCCAGCCCCGAGGCTGCTCCAGCCCAGCATCAGGTGCATGGCTGCTTCTCACCTTCTGCTCTCTTTTCCCCTTGCCCAGGCCACGACGCTGCACGCCAGCAGCCTGCAGAGGCTGGTCCAGGGCCAGGCACAGGTGCGGATCGCGCGGATCGCACGGCTCGGGGTGCCAGCTCGGCCGTCCCCACCTCTCACGCAGGGCCAGGGGCCGAGGCAGCTCGCCGGGGAGGCCCCGGCGGGGGGGCCCTTTCTGCTGCGGGGCCGCTCGCTGAGCGCAGCGCCTTTCTTGCAGGCTGGTGCAGAGCAGCGGCCACCTCCCGTCCCCTCCGGCGGCAGCAGCGAACGTGGCCTTGGCCCCTCGGCTGGTGAGTGCGGATGCAGAAGACGGGGGCAGGACGGCCCTTCTCCCCTCCTCTGCCCGGCGGCCACTCCTGCTGCACTGGCGCTGCTGCTGCCCTTCCCGCAGGGCACGGCCGTCCCCATCGCTCTGCGGCGGGACAGAGCTGAGCCCCGGGGCCCCTCGCTCCCAAACGGCGCCCCTCTGCCTCTGCCTCTGCCTCTGCCTCTGCCTCTGCCTCTGCCTTGCTTTCAGCGGCGGGGGGACAGCGCCCAGAGGCCCCGGGAGCGCTCGCCCGGCGCTTCTCCTCCTCCACGGCTCTTTGCTCTCTTGTCCTTGGCAGCAGGCGGGACCCGCAGGAGGAGGAGGGGGCTGCCCTGGCCCTTCGCACGGCGGCGAGGCAGCTCGGCCGCTGCAGAGGCAGCCGGGCAGTCGGGCTCTGGCGGCAGGGGGGCTCTCTTCGGCCAGCCCCTGGCAGCTCTCTGCAGCCAGGACGGCACGCTGCCCCAGCCCATCCAGGTAAGCAAGCCTGGCCAGGGGGTGCCCATCCCGCTGGCTCCTGCGGACAGGCGCTGTCCCCGGCAGAGGAAGCCCGGCTGGGGCTCGGGGACAAAGCCGGCTCCTCCCCGCGGGGGTCCCCCACCTCCAGCCACCCCTCTGTCCCGCCCCGGGGAAAGCAGAGCCGGCCACACTGGCTCCTGCCCCGGAGGGAGGGAGGGAGGGAGGGAGGGAGGGAGGGAGGGTGGGTCACCTGGCCCAGGGCCTGTCTCCAGCCCGGCCACTGTCCTCCTCTGTCCCCTCCCGCAGGACCTGCTGGCTCTCCTGGCCGAGCACGGGCCATCCACGGAGGGGATCTTCCGGCTGGCGGTCAAGGAGCACGTCTCCCGGGAGCTGAGGGAGGCCCTCGACAGCGGAGCAGAGGTCCACCTCGAAAGCCAGCCTGTGCACGTGCTGGCCGTCCTCCTGAAGGTGAACCCTGCTGACCTGGAGCCCGGCAGCTCCCGGCTCTGGGGATGCTGCTGATGGGCACCTGCGAGAGCAGGAGCCAAAAGCCAGCCGCCTGCTCGGGAGCCCGAGTGCCGGGGATGCTGCCTGTGCTCGCGGCGGCAGCGCTCCAAGCCTCACCCGGAGCCCTTGGCGTTGCAGGACTTCCTGCGGAAGATCCCCTCTAAGCTCCTCGGGGCAGAGCTGTACGAGGAGTGGATGAGCGCCCTGCAGAAGACCAGCAGGCAGGAGAAGCTGGCAGCACTCAGGGAGTAAGTGGAGACCAGGCGTGGCCAGGGAGCCTTCCCTGGGCTGGGCTTGGGTGAGATCAGCCCCGGAGAGCGGTGATGACAAGGTCTGCTTTCTTCACGTTGCCTTCCTGCTGCCTCAGGGTGGCCGGCAAGTTGCCCCAGGCCAACCTCCTGCTCCTCAAGAGCTTGCTGTCCCTGCTGCAAAGGATCAGCAGAAACGCGGCCAGCAGCAGGATGACTGCTGGCAACCTGGCCATCTGCGTGGGGCCGAACCTGCTCAGCCCACCCGAGGAGCAGACGCTGCCCCTGGACGCCCTGGTGCAGGTGACGGGGCAGGTACGCCGTGTTTAGCAGCTGGCGCCAGCCTTGCGGGCCCAGCCCAGCTTTGGTGTTCAGAGGTGCCTGGCTGCCTCCTCTCTTCCGCAAACGCTGGTGGGGGAGCTGCTGGGAAGAGCATCCCCACAGCTGCAGCTTTCTGCGCAGAAGCGAGGGTCGGGATCAGGAAAGGCTCCTGTTTGACCCCTTTTCAGCCACCCAGGTGCAAACCACTGGTTTGCTGTGTGCAGGTGACAGGGCTGGTGGAGTTCCTCATTGAGCACCACGGGGACCTCTTTGGGGAGGAGGTGGCCGGGCTTGCCGGCACATCGGCTGAGGAGTCGCCGGCACCAGGGCCGGAAGCAGAGACAGCAGAGGTACGTCAGGGCCACAGGCAACGTGACAACAAAAGCCTCCCCCCTCAGAAGGTGGGACTGCCGCCGCTGCTGCAGGGACAAGCAAGGTCATCCCCCAGCCTGCAGCCCTGCAAAAGCGCAGGGTGAGGCTGGTGCGGGCTGGCCGTCGCGCTTTGCGCGCTGATCCCGCCAGAACTGTCTGGGCTGAGCTGAGCAAACCCACCCAAGGGAGCTGCCTTTGAGAGCTAAGGGAGCAACTGGGCAGGTAGGTCCTTGCCAGCTGGTAACTTCCACATTCCCACTGCAGGTGCCTCCAGTCGCTGCAGAAAGCCAACACCTGAAGAGCTCCTCTGGGGAGAGAAGGTAAAATGAGCTCGCTTTGATTAAGAGCAGGAGTGGTTCAAGTTTGTCACAGCTTTCCCTGTCTAACCATACTATTGAATGGAAAGCTTGCCAGGCTCTTCACAAGAAAGCAGAAAGCGAAAACTGACCTGTGAAGAGGGGAGCGACGGGCACCCGGGCAGGAAGAGGAGAAGGCTGGAGAGGGAGCTCTCGGGGATGGGCGACTGAGACGAAATCCAAGCAGGGCGAGAAGAACGAGGAGGCCAGGTGTGTAGCAGACCCTGCCATCCCTCTTTCAAATGCTCTGAGTCAAGGAAATATTTCCATGGTGCACAGAGATGCTGCTGCTGCTGCTCGGGTTTTGGCAAGGAGCACATCACGGCTCCCTGGGGGCTCCCTGCCGAGCCCCGCTGCCTGGCCAGGGGCCCCTGCACATCTCTGTCAACTTGCCCTGCTCTGAGGCTATGGCCCATGTGGAGAAGGGGCCAAAGCAACACTAGCTGCGGCCAGGAAGGGGTCTCTTTGCCGTGCCAGAGGACTTCCCAAAGAAGGGGGGACAAAGTCACGCCCGTTCCTGCCTTCCTGGTTCCATCAGCGCTTTCTGACTCTGTCCTTGTAGGTGCCGATGTGGTTTTGCTGCTTGGATTCCCCGGATGAGCTGCGACGCCTGGGCTTGGAGGGGCACGATGCAGCCCCAGCACCCCCTCGGCGGAGGCGAGGAGAGAGGCACCCATGCCCTTCTGCTCTGGCGAGCACATTTCCCTCGTGCTCCGCTCAGCCGGAGCGGCCCCGCACCGCCGTCAGACCCCCCCAGCCTGCGCAGGAGGCCTTGCTGGCTCACTCAGTGAGCCATTTGTTGGTCAAAACTGGCATTTTCCTTGGTAGTTCACCTCTCTTGATAAGTCCATAACCTGGGATTCCAGCAGTCCTCTATTACTATGTCTTTTAGAAACAAATTTTTGGATATACGTTGTGGTTTTTTGGATACATGTTATAGTATAACCTCCAAATGTAGTGTCTTAGCTCCCTTTCCTCCCCTTAAGCCAATATAGGTACATTGATAAGTGTTCTGTTGTAGTGGTTTTGTCATTTAGAAAGTAGTCGTTTCACACTTTTTGAGCACATGCTTCTAGGAACTGTGTTTTATTTCACAAGACTAGTGTTAGAGTGACTTTTCAGCAGCAGTAGTAGTAAGAAAGCAGAAGGAATGACAGTAGTCATACCCCCCCACCTTGCCATCTGCACCTTTAAAAAATTCCTGCTCTTGGGTCAGTGCAAGGTCTTGTCTGCAGCGCAAAGCAGAATACCTTTACAGCTCTTGCTCAAACGTGACTAGCTGGCAGTTTCCACGAGGTTAATAACTCCAGATCAGCTGCATAAAACATTCCTTTCTTGAGGCTTCTCCAGCAGATCAGCTCTCTCTGAACTGAGGCAAACAGCCCCCTTTCTGTCAGTCATAGCCGGAGTTTTGAAACCAGCTTTTCCCAAAGCTCCAAATACTGAAAGAGCCTCTATTGGTTTGATGCTTGAGCCCTGTCTGATGTCCAGTGGGGTCGAGCTCCTTTCAGAAGGAAAAATGCAAGTGCCAGCCACAACAGGGAATGGAATTGCACGGCTGATCTGCAGGTCTTGCAGTGGTTGTGCAGGAGGCAGCAAAGCATGGAAATTCAGGTGCAAGCAACTCTCCTGGCTGGCACCTCAAGTGTTTCGGAAGCAATGCCATCTTTTCTTCACGGGCAAAGGCTTGCTTGATGGCCTCAACAATCGCTGCCCTAAGTAATTACACTCCAAATTGCCAGCACCTCTGCCCTATGGTAAAACTGAGGGGTTTTAGGAAAAAAAAAAAAAATCCTGAAATCATTTCTGGGGGAAAAAAAAATAAAAGAAATCAAAACCACAACACCCTATGCACTCAAAAGGCAGAAATGTCAGATGTTGAGACCTTACTGTGGGCATCTTTCTTACCATGTCCCTGCCATTCATTTACCTGCCTTGATGGTTAATTGAAAACTGCAGATCAGCATTTGGTCCGCAGTTACTCACCGGAGTCGATGGTGCTATTGTACACACAAAGCTGAGTACTGACAGAGTGATTGGGTTGTAATCACGCTAAGTGACTGACATCTGCCTATTCCCCTTGCCTTTGCTGGAATACATTGTACGGACTGTCTGCAGTTCCTAGCACTTCCTCCGATGTCCTTTCTGAAATTGCTTACTATTTCTTTACAGAAATAAAGTCTCAAATGTATACCTGGCCAGTCTCAGTATTTGGATGAGTCCTCTTCCGTTCCCTTCCCCTTCCCTCTTCCCTTCCCTTCCCTTCCCCCTTTCCTTTTCTTCCTCTCTCCTTCCCTGTGTTTCACCTGTCTCCCTCTCAGATTTACCTGCCCAAGAAGACACCAAGGTCATGCAAGGGCTGCACTTGTAGAGGCCTTGCCTTTCTCCCAGGAGCTTGCTTTGTTCTCAGAGGAAACCTGAGGAGACACCTGCATCCAAGAAAAGCTCTTGACAAGGAAAGGACTGAGTATGTTACTACTTCTGATTGGGGAAAGAGAAGCACCGCTTTTTGTCCAGAAGGCCACCACTGGTCAATCTATTATCTTGCTATGCTTTTGATCTCCTCTACTTTCCCATTGGCCCTGTGCTCAGCTCTTGAGTGACAAGAAGCTCCAGACTTGTGTCTGGGTCATGATCGTGACGTTGCCTTGCTCTTGCAGCGTAAAGTGGTGACGCTTGGCTTTGAGCCACAATCCATGCCAAGGGACTGATGGGAAGGAGGGCTTGAAAAAGAACAGCCACGTTAAATGGTGCCCACAATCCCACCCACTCTCCACGACAGGAAGAGGCCTCTCGAAGGACTCACTAAGACCTCGATGTATCTATCTTCCACTTCCATATTCCTTCTAGTCATCCTGTAGCCAATACAGTCATGTCGGTATTTAATTCCAGTTGATTCCACAGCTTTGTAAGAGTTGAAACATCCGGGTCATCAGGAACACGGATCTAGAAGGCTGTTGATCTGAACTGGCCCTGACTACCTGTGATGTGACAGCGTCCATAACTTGGGTTAGTCACCGGTCGTCCTGTGACATAAGGACCTACAGCTCTTCCACCTTTCTCCTTGGAAGCTTGGGGTTTCCTGCAGGAGGGCCTTATTTACCTTTCCTTGCAGAGTTGCTCATCCTTTTAGTGTTGGTTGTGATGAGGAAAAGATCCTTTCCGTATAGGTGTTAATTTATTTACTTCTCATAAACATCTAATACACATTCTATTATACTAATGCCGCAATGGTTTTCAGTTGCGGATGTTTGTAGCTACAGCAGTTCCAGAGCTGCTGGCTACCACACTCTGAGGTCCAGAGGACACCAGACTTCTTCTGAAGGCTTTCTGCCAATGTCACATTGTTTGAGACACCACTCCATTAAAACAGGACATTAAAACAGTAAGAGGTTTCTAAATGAAAATCCAGGGATAGAAACTTGTTCCTCGCTGGCAAAGTGAAAAGCACCATGAGGCGAGGCTGTCCGGAGCCTAGCTGCTGTGCTTGAGGAAAACGTCCCTTGAGTTGCAGTGGGACAGACAGGGCACCGCCTTTGGAAGCCTGATCCACAATATAATACAACACAACAGATCTGTGTCCAAAGAGCACGAACTCCATCACAAGGATGACCACACCTCCCAGCCAGAGAAAGGGGCTTAGGAAGGAGGAGGCTGGTTGAAAAGGTGAACGCCTGGCTTCACGACTGGTGGGTTTGGCTTCTGTGCTCATGGATCTACCTTGGAGAAGCTGGGTGTGTTGGGACCTAATAGGATTCACCTGACCAAGTGAGGCAAGACACAACACGACAGTCAATGTCCCAATGTCCAAGCGAAAAGCAGTACTGAGCCATGTGCCTCAGGAATCTATACTGGCGCCAATACTATTTCATATCTTCATCAGCGACACGGGCAGTGGGATTGAGTGCACCCTCAGCAAGTTGGCAGGTGACCCCAAGCTGAGTGGTGTGGTCGATTCACTAGAGGGAAAGGATGCCATCCAGAGGGACCTTGGCATGTCGAAGCAGTGGGCCCATGAGAAGCCTCATGAAGTTCAACAAGGCCAAGGGCAAGGTCCTGCACCTGGGTTGGGGCAAGCCCCGGTATCACTACAAGCTGGGGGGTTGAGAGCAGCCCTGCGGAGAAGGACTTGGGAGTACTGGTGCATGAAAAGTAGTACACGAGCCATCACCGAGCACTTGCAGCCCAGAAAGCCAACCGTATCTGGGACCGCATCAGAAGCAACATGGCTCGCTTGTTGAGGGAGGCGATTCTCCCTGTCTCCCTCTCTGCTCTTATGAGATCCCACCTGGACTACTGCATCCAGCCTCAGGGTCTCCAGTACAAGGAAGACATGGATCTGTTGGAGCGAGTCCAGAGGTGGGCCAGAAATGTGATCAGAGGGCTGGAGTACCTCTCCTATGAAGACAGACTGAGAGAGCTGGGGTTGTTCAGTGTGCAGAAGCTAAGGCTCCGGGGACACCTAGCTGTTGCCTTTCAATACTTCGAAGGGGCTTACAAGAAAGAGGTTTTTTTTATACATCTAATGTATTTCAGCTTCATCTAATTAGTAAAATGTAGTGTGTCCAGGAACGTACACATTCTAATAATCTGGAAGTTTTGCCAAAGAAAAAACCACTCCCTCTACGACAGCAACGATTTGTCAAAGACCCACCCCAGCTGTCCTCCAGAAAGGCTTCAAAATAAACTGCCAGGCAGCACGAGAAACCATTTTCTCAAGGCAGCTTTAATTGCTGTTAAATAGCGCTTCTCTGTCTCAGGTCACCGTAAGCAGCGATGTCACGGGGAGCTCCTCAAGCCGCAGAACCCATCGGTCGCTGCTGTGGCTGGAGGCAGGACAAATGTCAGCACACGTGTTGGCTTGTGAAGCTCTTAAGAGGGCAAAGAGCAGCCCTTCCCACCTCAGCCGGAAGGTCTCCTGAGAAGCTGGAAATACCTCTGGCTGCTCTTTGGCGCGTGCTTTGGTTTCTCTGCAGTGTCAAGACAGCAGCAGAACTTCCAAAAGTCCAAAGTCACTTGGACAGGCAGCCACTACCCCAAAAAGTACCTGGTGTGCAAAGAACGGAGCTTGACTCTCACTGGTGTCCTATACAAGAGGGCTCGTCGGCTTTTGCACTCTCAGCAGCCACCCTTGATCACTTGCAAAAGCTGTGGTCAAACTCAAACAATGCTTTCTCCTACGTATACCCACATCAAATTACTGTGGGAGCGCTCCTCGATCTCCCTTTTCAGCCACCCAGTACGTCCTTTTACCCAGACATTATGTGAAGAATAAAGTTAGTGAGACAAATGAGGAGTTAAGGAAGAAAGGCAAAAATGGAGTTCTGTGGAAACCTACTCATGACCGAAGCAGCTTGGCAAAGGTGTTGGAAAGCAGCGTGGCAGAAAAGGCCCTGGGGGTCCTGGTGGACACCAAGTCCACCAGGAGACAGCAAGGTGCTCTTGCCCAAAGGCGACCACGAGCGGTGCCCTGGGCTGCGCTGGGCAAAGCATGGCCAGCAGCTGGAGGGAGGTGACCCTTCCCCTCTGCTCAGCGCCGGTGAGGCCAAGCCTGCGGCGCTGTGCCCAGCTCTGGGCTCCCCGGTACGAGAGACACGGACGTCCTGGGGAGAGCCCCCCAGGGCCCCTCCCCCCCAGTGCAACTGTTGGGGTCAGAATGCCAAGCTGTGTTGTCCCAACGCTGGCCCGGCAACGGACCCAGTGCCTGCAGGGACGGTGCACGGAGCGGCACTGGTGACAGTGAAGCTCTTGCCCGACAGCACCGATTGGCACTGCGACCCCCTTGGCGTCCTCGCTCGGGCCAGCTGGGCACTGCCCTGAGCCCCACCAGCGTGTCCCAGGCGAGACCTCTCCTGGCCTCGGCGGGATGGGCCAGGTGAACTGCTGCCGCGGCCCCAGGTAGGCTCCCCCCGCGGCTCGGGGACACGCCGGCACAGCCGGGCCCCGCAGCAGCCGCCTTTCTCACGCCCGACGCCGTCTGCTCTGCAGGGACGACCCTGACCCCGTGCAGCAGTGCACGCCTGTCCCAGCATCACCCCAGCCGCTGCTCCGCCAGCGCGTGCGGCTGAGCCAGGGCCGTGCGACGAGGAAGAGGGACCTCCTCCTCTTCGGCGACGCCTTGGTCATCGCCAAGCCCAAGTAAGACTCGCAGACCCCGGCTGCCTTGCTTCCCAAGCCCTGGCCCTGGCCCCAGGGCAGGGACACCCAAGCAGCAGCCCCAGGCCCCCGGCGCCCTGCTGCCGCCGCACGCACCCATGGCCATGCCCGTGGCAGGCGGACGCTGGAGGGGAGCCACCGGGCTGGGCCACCTCCAGGTCACTCCCTGCCGCTCCTCTCTCTCTGCAGACGGGGCAGCGCCCCGCGCCCGCAGCTCTGCCTGGCCCTGGGCCAGCTGCAGGTGCTGAGCAGCAGGAAGGGGGCAGCCGGGGATGCCGCCCAGGAGGAGGAGGAGGGCCGGCACACCAACTCCCTCGTCCTCGTCTGGCCCTGCGGCTTCTGCACCGTCACTTTCCCGTGAGTCTGGCTGCCACGTCCCGCGCCAGGGCTGGGCAGCGCCTCTGTCCTGCCCCACGGGCCTTCGTCCTGCCTCTGCAGCTGTCCCCACGGGGCAGGGCTGTGCCGGCGCCCGCCTCTGCCCGCAGCCTGGGCAGCAGCGGGCACTCAGGCTGTTTCTCCTCTCTCTCTTGCCGCAGCTCCCGGGCGCTGAAGGAGCTCTGGCTCAGCGCGCTCCTTGGGTAAGCCCAAGCCTGGGGGTCCGTGCTCACACCAGGGAGGGTGGAGGGATGCTCGAGGCATAGTAGCCCGACCATGCGCACGGAAATCCCCCTCCGGAGCTGGGGAGAGGTAGCTGGGGTCTCTCTCACAGGGCTCTTTCTCTGCCCCTTCCCCTGGCACAGGCCACCAGAAGGAGTGGAAGGAGCCCGGCTGACCCAGCTGCCCTCCATCAAGCTCCTGCTGCAGGAGCTGAGCGGCCGCAATGCCGTGAGTGTCCCTCCTGCCTCCGCTCTGCCCAGCCCCGAGGCTGCTCCAGCCCAGCATCAGGTGCATGGCTGCTTCTCACCTTCTGCTCTCTTTTCCCCTTGCCCAGGCCACGACGCTGCACGCCAGCAGCCTGCAGAGGCTGGTCCAGGGCCAGGCACAGGTGCGGATCGCGCGGATCGCACGGCTCGGGGTGCCAGCTCGGCCGTCCCCACCTCTCACGCAGGGCCAGGGGCCGAGGCAGCTCGCCGGGGAGGCCCTTTCTGCTGCGGGGCCGCTCGCTGAGCGCAGCGCCTTTCTTGCAGGCTGGTGCAGAGCAGCGGCCACCTCCCGTCCCCTCCGGCGGCAGCAGCGAACGTGGCCTTGGCCCCTCGGCTGGTGAGTGCGGATGCAGAAGACGGGGGCAGGACGGCCCTTCTCCCCTCCTCTGCCCGGCGGCCACTCCTGCTGCACTGGCGCTGCTGCTGCCCTTCCCGCAGGGCACGGCCGTCCCCATCGCTCTGCGGCGGGACAGAGCTGAGCCCCGGGGCCCCTCGCTCCCAAACGGGCCCCCTCTGCCTCTGCCTCTGCCTTGCTTTCAGCGGCGGGGGGACAGCGCCCAGAGGCCCCGGGAGCGCTCGCCCGGCGCTTCTCCTCCTCCACGGCTCTTTGCTCTCTTGTCCTTGGCAGCAGGCGGGACCCGCAGGAGGAGGAGGGGGCTGCCCTGGCCCTTCGCACGGCGGCGAGGCAGCTCGGCCGCTGCAGAGGCAGCCGGGCAGTCGGGCTCTGGCGGCAGGGGGGCTCTCTTCGGCCAGCCCCTGGCAGCTCTCTGCAGCCAGGACGGCACGCTGCCCCAGCCCATCCAGGTAAGCAAGCCTGGCCAGGGGGTGCCCATCCCGCTGGCTCCTGCGGACAGGCGCTGTCCCCGGCAGAGGAAGCCCGGCTGGGGCTCGGGGACAAAGCCGGCTCCTCCCCGCGGGGGTCCCCCACCTCCAGCCACCCCTCTGTCCCGCCCCGGGGAAAGCAGAGCCGGCCACACTGGCTCCTGCCCCGGAGGGAGGGAGGGAGGGAGAGAGGGAGGGTGGGTCACCTGGCCCAGGGCCTGTCTCCAGCCCGGCCACTGTCCTCCTCTGTCCCCTCCCGCAGGACCTGCTGGCTCTCCTGGCCGAGCACGGGCCATCCACGGAGGGGATCTTCCGGCTGGCGGTCAAGGAGCACGTCTCCCGGGAGCTGAGGGAGGCCCTCGACAGCGGAGCAGAGGTCCACCTCGAAAGCCAGCCTGCGCACGTGCTGGCCGTCCTCCTGAAGGTGAACCCTGCTGACCTGGAGCCCGGCAGCTCCCGGCTCTGGGGATGCTGCTGATGGGCACCTGCGAGAGCAGGAGCCAAAAGCCAGCCGCCTGCTCGGGAGCCCGAGTGCCGGGGATGCTGCCTGTGCTCGCGGCAGCAGCGCTCCAAGCCTCACCCGGAGCCCTTGGCGTTGCAGGACTTCCTGCGGAAGATCCCCTCTAAGCTCCTCGGGGCAGAGCTGTACGAGGAGTGGATGAGCGCCCTGCAGAAGACCAGCAGGCAGGAGAAGCTGGCAGCACTCAGGGAGTAAGTGGAGACCAGGCGTGGCCAGGGAGCCTTCCCTGGGCTGGGCTTGGGTGAGATCAGCCCTGGAGAGCGGTGATGACAAGGTCTGCTTTCTTCACGTTGCCTTCCTGCTGCCTCAGGGTGGCCGGCAAGTTGCCCCAGGCCAACCTCGTGCTCCTCAAGAGCTTGCTGTCCCTGCTGCAAAGGATCAGCAGAAACGCGGCCAGCAGCAGGATGACTGCCGGCAACCTGGCCATCTGCGTGGGGCCGAACCTGCTCAGCCCACCCGAGGAGCAGACGCTGCCCCTGGACGCCCTGGTGCAGGTGACGGGGCAGGTACGCCGTGTTTAGCAGCTGGCGCCAGCCTTGCGGGCCCAGCCCAGCTTTGGTGTTCAGAGGTGCCTGGCTGCCTCCTCTCTTCCGCAAACGCTGGTGGGGGAGCTGCTGGGAAGAGCATCCCCACAGCTGCAGCTTTCTGCGCAGAAGCGAGGGTCGGGATCAGGAAAGGCTCCTGTTTGACCCCTTTTCAGCCACCCAGGTGCAAACCACTGGTTTGCTGTGTGCAGGTGACAGGGCTGGTGGAGTTCCTCATTGAGCACCACGGGGACCTCTTTGGGGAGGAGGTGGCCGGGCTTGCCGGCACATCGGCCGAGGAGTCGCCGGCACCAGGGCCGGAAGCAGAGACAGCAGAGGTACGTCAGGGCCACAGGCAACGTGACAACAAAAGCCTCCCCCCTCAGAAGGTGGGACTGCCGCCGCTGCTGCAGGGACAAGCAAGGTCATCCCCCAGCCTGCAGCCCTGCAAAAGCGCAGGGTGAGGCTGGTGCGGGCTGGCCGTCGCGCTTTGCGCGCTGATCCCGCCAGAACTGTCTGGGCTGAGCTGAGCAAACCCACCCAAGGGAGCTGCCTTTGAGAGCTAAGGGAGCAACTGGGCAGGTAGGTCCTTGCCAGCTGGTAACTTCCACATTCCCACTGCAGGTGCCTCCAGTCGCTGCAGAAAGCCAACACCTGAAGAGCTCCTCTGGGGAGAGAAGGTAAAATGAGCTCGCTTTGATTAAGAGCAGGAGTGGTTCAAGTTTGTCACAGCTTTCCCTGTCTAACCATACTATTGAATGGAAAGCTTGCCAGGCTCTTCACAAGAAAGCAGAAAGCGAAAACTGACCTGTGAAGAGGGGAGCGACGGGCACCCGGGCAGGAAGAGGAGAAGGCTGGAGAGGGAGCTCTCGGGGATGGGCGACTGAGACGAAATCCAAGCAGGGCGAGAAGAACGAGGAGGCCAGGTGTGTAGCAGACCCTGCCATCCCTCTTTCAAATGCTCTGAGTCAAGGAAATATTTCCATGGTGCACAGAGATGCTGCTGCTGCTGCTCGGGTTTTGGCAAGGAGCACATCACGGCTCCCTGGGGGCTCCCTGCCGAGCCCCGCTGCCTGGCCAGGGGCCCCTGCACATCTCTGTCAACTTGCCCTGCTCTGAGGCTATGGCCCATGTGGAGAAGGGGCCAAAGCAACACTAGCTGCGGCCAGGAAGGGGTCTCTTTGCCGTGCCAGAGGACTTCCCAAAGAAGGGGGGACAAAGTCACGCCCGTTCCTGCCTTCCTGGTTCCATCAGCGCTTTCTGACTCTGTCCTTGTAGGTGCCGATGTGGTTTTGCTGCTTGGATTCCCCGGATGAGCTGCGACGCCTGGGCTTGGAGGGGCACGATGCAGCCCCAGCACCCCCTCGGCGGAGGCGAGGAGAGAGGCACCCATGCCCTTCTGCTCTGGCGAGCACATTTCCCTCGTGCTCCGCTCAGCCGGAGCGGCCCGCACGGCCGTCAGACCCCCCCAGCCTGCGCAGGAGGCCTTGCTGGCTCACTCAGTGAGCCATTTGTTGGTCAAAACTGGCATTTTCCTTGGTTCACCTCTCTTGATAAGTCCATAACCTGGGATTCCAGCAGTCCTCTATTACTATGTCTTTTAGAAACAAATTTTTGGATATACGTTGTGGTTTTTTGGATACATGTTATAGTATAACCTCCAAATGTAGTGTCTTAGCTCCCTTTCCTCCCTTAAGCCAATATAGGTACATTGATAAGTGTTCTGTTGTAGTGGTTTTGTCATTTAGAAAGTAGTCGTTTCACACTTTTTGAGCACATGCTTCTAGGAACTGTGTTTTATTTCACAAGACTAGTGTTAGAGTGACTTTTCAGCAGCAGTAGTAGTAAGAAAGCAGAAGGAATGACAGTAGTCATACCCCCCCACCTTGCCATCTGCACCTTTAAAAAATTCCTGCTCTTGGGTCAGTGCAAGGTCTTGTCTGCAGCGCAAAGCAGAATACCTTTACAGCTCTTGCTCAAACGTGACTAGCTGGCAGTTTCCACGAGGTTAATAACTCCAGATCAGCTGCATAAAACATTCCTTTCTTGAGGCTTCTCCAGCAGATCAGCTCTCTCTGAACTGAGGCAAACAGCCCCCTTTCTGTCAGTCATAGCCGGAGTTTTGAAACCAGCTTTTCCCAAAGCTCCAAATACTGAAGAGCCTCTATTGGTTTGATGCTTGAGCCCTGTCTGATGTCCAGTGGGGTCGAGCTCCTTTCAGAAGGAAAAATGCAAGTGCCAGCCACAACAGGGATGGATGCACGTGATCTGCAGGTCTTGCAGTTTGTGCAGGAGGCAGCAAAGCATGGAAATTCAGGTGCAAGCAACTCTCCTGGCTGGCACTCAAGTGTTTCGGAGCAATGCCATCTTTTCTTCACGGGCAAAGGCTTGCTTGATGGCCAACAAGCTGCCCTAAGTAATTACACTCCAAATTGCCAGCACCTCTGCCCTATGGTAAAACTGAGGGGTTTTAGGAACCTGTCATTCTGGGGAAAAAAAAATGTCAAAACCACAACACCTGCACTCAAAAGGCAGAATGTCAGATGTTGAACCTTACTGTGGGCATCTTTCTTACCATGTCCCTGCCATTCATTACCTGCCTTGATGGTTAATTGAAAACTGCAGATCAGCATTTGGTCCGCAGTTACTACCGGAGTCGATGGTGCTATTGTACACAAAAGCTGAGTACTGACAGAGTGATTGGGTGTAATCACGCTAAGTGACTGACATCTGCCTATTCCCTTGCCTTTGCTGGAATACATTGTACCTGTCTGCTTCCTAGCACTTCCTCCGATGTCCTTTCTGAAATTGCTTACTATTTCTTTACATTCCTCTGTATCCTTCCAGTCTCAGTATTTGGATGAGTCCTCTTCCTTCCCTCCCCTTCCCTCTTCTCCCTTCCTTCCTTCCCTCCTTTCCTTTTCTTCCTCTCTCCTTCCCTGTGTTTCAGCTCTCTCTCTCACAGATTTACCTGCCCAAGAAGACACCAAGGTCATGCAAGGGCTGCACTTGTAGAAGCCTTGCTTTCTCCCAGCAGCTTTATTTGTTCTCAGAGGAAACCTGAGGAGACACCTGCATCCAAGAAAAGCTCTTGACAAGGAAAGAACCGAGTATGTTACCACTTCTGATCAGGGAAAGAGAAAAGCACCGCTTTTTGTCCAGAAGGCCACCACTGGTCAATCTATTCTCTTGCTATGCTTTTGATCTCCTCTACTTTCCCATTGGCCCTGTGCTCAGCTCTTGAGTGACAAGAAGCTCCAGACTTGTGTCTGGGTCATGATCGTGACGTTGCCTTGCTCTTGCAGCGTAAAGTGGTGACGCTTGGCTTTGAGCCACAATCCATGCCAAGGGACTGATGGGAAGGAGGGCTTGAAAAAGAACAGCCACGTTAAATGGTGCCCACAATCCCACCCACTCTCCACGACAGGAAGAGGCCTCTCGAAGGACTCACTAAGACCTCGATGTATCTTCCCACTTCCGTATTCCTTCTAGTCATCCTGTAGCCAATACAGTCATGTCGGTATTTAATTCCAGTTGATTCCACAGCTTTGTAAGAGTTGAAACATCCGGGTCATCAGGAGCATGGATCTAGAAGGCTGTTGATCTGAACTGGCCCTGACTACCTGTGATGTGACAGCGTCCATAACTTGGGTTAGTCACCGGTCGTCCTGTGACATAAGGACCTACAGCTCTTCCACCTTTCTGCTTGGAAGCTTGGGGTTTCCTGCAGGAGGGCCTTATTTACCTTTCCTTGCAGAGTTGCTCATCCTTTTAGTGTTGGTTGTGATGAGGAAAAGATCCTTTCCGTATAGGTGTTAATTTATTTACTTCTCATAAACATCTAATACACATTCTATTATACTAATGCCTGCAAGGTTTTCAGTTGCGGATGTTTGTAGCTACAGCAGTTCCAGAGCTGCTGGCTACCACACTCTGAGGTCCAGAGGACACCAGACTTCTTCTGAAGGCTTTCTGCCAATGTCACATTGTTTGAGACACCACTCCATTAAAACAGGACATTAAAACAGTAAGAGGTTTCTAAATGAAAATCCAGGGATAGAAACTTGTTCCTCGCTGGCAAAGTGAAAAGCACCATGAGGCGAGGCTGTCCGGAGCCTAGCTGCTGTGCTTGAGGAAAACGTCCCTTGAGTTGCAATGGGACAGACAGGGCACCGCCTTTGCAAGCCTGATCCACAATATAATACAACACAACAGATCTGTGTCCAAAGAGCACGAACTCCATCACAAGGATGACCACACCTCCCAGCCAGAGAAAGGGGCTTAGGAAGGAGGAGGCTGGTTGAAAAGGTGAACGCCTGGCTTCACGACTGGTGGGTTTGGCTTCTGTGCTCATGGATCTACCTTGGAGAAGCTGGGTGTGTTGGGACCTAATAGGATTCACCTGACCAAGTGAGGCAAGACACAACACGACAGTCAATGTCCCAATGTCCAAGCGAAAAGCAGTACTGAGCCATGTGCCTCAGGAATCTATACTGGCGCCAATACTATTTCATATCTTCATCAGCGACACGGGCAGTGGGATTGAGTGCACCCTCAGCAAGTTGGCAGGTGACCCCAAGCTGAGTGGTGTGGTCGATTCACTAGAGGGAAAGGATGCCATCCAGAGGGACCTTGGCATGTCGAAGCAGTGGGCCCATGAGAAACCTCATGAAGTTCAACAAGGCCAAGGGCAAGGTCCTGCACCTGGGTTGGGGCAAGCCCCGGTATCACTACAAGCTGGGGGGTTGAGAGCAGCCCTGCGGAGAAGGACTTGGGAGTACTGGTGCATGAAAAGTAGTACACGAGCCATCACCGAGCACTTGCAGCCCAGAAAGCCAACCGTATCTGGGACCGCATCAGAAGCAACATGGCTCGCTTGTTGAGGGAGGCGATTCTCCCTGTCTCCCTCTCTGCTCTTATGAGATCCCACCTGGACTACTGCATCCAGCCTCAGGGTCTCCAGTACAAGGAAGACATGGATCTGTTGGAGCGAGTCCAGAGGTGGGCCAGAAATGTGATCAGAGGGCTGGAGTACCTCTCCTATGAAGACAGACTGAGAGAGCTGGGGTTGTTCAGTGTGCAGAAGCTAAGGCTCCGGGGACACCTAGCTGTTGCCTTTCAATACTTCGAAGGGGCTTACAAGAAAGAGGTTTTTTTATACATCTAATGTATTTCAGCTTCATCTAATTAGTAAAATGTAGTGTGTCCAGGAACGTACACATTCTAATAATCTGGAAGTTTTGCCAAAGAAAAAACCACTCCCTCTACGACAGCAATGATTTGTCAAAGACCCACCCCAGCTATCCTCCAGAAAGGCTTCAAAATAAACTGCCAGGCAGCACGAGAAACCATTTTCTCAAGGCAGCTTTAATTGCTGTTAAATAGCGCTTCTCTGTCTCAGGTCACCGTAAGCAGCGATGTCACGGGGAGCTCCTCAAGCCGCAGAACCCATCGGTCGCTGCTGTGGCTGGAGGCAGGACAAATGTCAGCACACGTGTTGGCTTGTGAAGCTCTTAAGAGGGCAAAGAGCAGCCCTTCCCACCTCAGCCGGAAGGTCTCCTGAGAAGCTGGAAATACCTCTGGCTGCTCTTTGGCGCGTGCTTTGGTTTCTCTGCAGTGTCAAGACAGCAGCAGAACTTCCAAAAGTCCAAAGTCACTTGGACAGGCAGCCACTACCCCAAAAAGTACCTGGTGTGCAAAGAACGGAGCTTGACTCTCACTGGTGTCCTATACAAGAGGGCTCGTCGGCTTTTGCACTCTCAGCAGCCACCCTTGATCACTTGCAAAAGCTGTGGTCATAGTCAAACAATGCTTTCTCCTACATATACCCACATCAAATTACTGTGGGAGCGCTCCTCGATCTCCCTTTTCAGCCACCCAGTACGTCCTTTTACCCAGACATTATGTGAAGAATAAAGTTAGTGAGACAAATGAGGAGTTAAGGAAGAAAGGCAAAAATGGAGTTCTGTGGAAACCTACTCATGACCAAAGCAGCTTGGCAAAGGTGTTGGAAAGCAGCGTGGCAGAAAAGGCCCTGGGGGTCCTGGTGGACACCAAGTCCACCAGGAGACAGCAAGGTGCTCTTGCCCAAAGGCGACCACGAGCGGTGCCCTGGGCTGCGCTGGGCAAAGCATGGCCAGCAGCTGGAGGGAGGTGACCCTTCCCCTCTGCTCAGCGCCGGTGAGGCCAAGCCTGCGGCGCTGTGCCCAGCTCTGGGCTCCCCGGTACGAGAGACACGGACGTCCTGGGGAGACCCCCCCAGGGCCCCTCCCCCCCAGTGCAACTGTTGGGGTCAGAATGCCAAGCTGTGTTGTCCCAACGCTGGCCCGGCAACGGACCCAGTGCCTGCAGGGACGGTGCACGGAGCGGCACTGGTGACAGTGAAGCTCTTGCCCGACAGCACCGATTGGCACTGCGACCCCTTGGCGTCCTCGCTCGGGCCAGCTGGGCACTGCCCTGAGCCCCACCAGCGTGTCCCAGGCGAGACCTCTCCTGGCCTCGGCGGGATGGGCCAGGTGAACTGCTGCCGCGGCCCCAGGTAGGCTCCCCCCGCGGCTCGGGGACACGCCGGCACAGCCGGGCCCCGCAGCAGCCGCCTTTCTCCACGCCCGACGCCGTCTGCTCTGCAGGGACGACCCTGACCCCGTGCAGCAGTGCACGCCTGTCCCAGCATCACCCCAGCCGCTGCTCCGCCAGCGCGTGCGGCTGAGCCAGGGCCGTGCGACGAGGAAGAGGGACCTCCTCCTCTTCGGCGACGCCTTGGTCATCGCCAAGCCCAAGTAAGACTCGCAGACCCCGGCTGCCTTGCTTCCCAAGCCCTGGCCCTGGCCCCAGGGCAGGGACACCCAAGCAGCAGCCCCAGGCCCCCGGCGCCCTGCTGCCGCCGCACGCACCCATGGCCATGCCCGTGGCAGGCGGACGCTGGAGGGGAGCCACCGGGCTGGGCCACCTCCAGGTCACTCCCGCGCCGCTCTCTCTCTCTCTGCAGACGGGGCAGCGCCCCGCGCCCGCAGCTCTGCCTGGCCCTGGGCCAGCTGCAGGTGCTGAGCAGCAGGAAGGGGGCAGCCGGGGATGCCGCCCAGGAGGAGGAGGAGGGCCGGCACACCAACTCCCTCGTCCTCGTCTGGCCCTGCGGCTTCTGCACCGTCACTTTCCCGTGAGTCTGGCTGCCACGTCCCGCGCCAGGGCTGGGCAGCGCCTCTGTCCTGCCCCACGGGCCTTCGTCCTGCCTCTGCAGCTGTCCCCACGGGGCAGGGCTGTGCCGGCGCCCGCCTCTGCCCGCAGCCTGGGCAGCAGCGGGCACTCAGGCTGTTTCTCCTCTCTCTCTTGCCGCAGCTCCCGGGCGCTGAAGGAGCTCTGGCTCAGCGCGCTCCTTGGGTAAGCCCAAGCCTGGGGGTCCGTGCTCACACCAGGGAGGGTGGAGGGATGCTCGAGGCATAGTAGCCCGACCATGCGCACGGAAATCCCCCTCCGGAGCTGGGGAGAGGTAGCTGGGGTCTCTCTCACAGGGCTCTTTCTCTGCCCCTTCCCCTGCCCTGCACAGGCCACCAGAAGGAGTGGAAGGAGCCCGGCTGACCCAGCTGCCCTCCATCAAGCTCCTGCTGCAGGAGCTGAGCGGCCGCAATGCCGTGAGTGTCCCTCCTGCCTCCGCTCTGCCCAGCCCCGAGGCTGCTCCAGCCCAGCATCAGGTGCATGGCTGCTTCTCACCTTCTGCTCTCTTTTCCCCTTGCCCAGGCCACGACGCTGCACGCCAGCAGCCTGCAGAGGCTGGTCCAGGGCCAGGCACAGGTGCGGATCGCGCGGATCGCACGGCTCGGGGTGCCAGCTCGGCCGTCCCCACCTCTCACGCAGGGCCAGGGCCGAGGCAGCTCCCGGGGAGGCCCCGGCGGGGGCCCTTTCTGCTGCGGGGCCGCTCGCTGAGCGCAGCGCCTTTCTTGCAGGCTGGTGCAGAGCAGCGGCCACCTCCCGTCCCCTCCGGCGGCAGCAGCGAACGTGGCCTTGGCCCCTCGGCTGGTGAGTGCGGATGCAGAAGACGGGGGCAGGACGGCCCTTCTCCCCTCCTCTGCCCGGCGGCCACTCCTGCTGCACTGGCGCTGCTGCTGCCCTTCCCGCAGGGCACGGCCGTCCCCATCGCTCTGCGGCGGGACAGAGCTGAGCCCCGGGGCCCCTCGCTCCCAAACGGGCGCCCCTCTGCCTCTGCCTCTGCCGCCTTGCTTTCAGCGGCGGGGGGACAGCGCCCAGAGGCCCCGGGAGCGCTCGCCCGGCGCTTCTCCCTCCTCCACGGCTCTTTGCTCTCTTGTCCTTGGCAGCAGGCGGGACCCGCAGGAGGAGGAGGGGGCTGCCCTGGCCCTTCGCACGGCGGCGAGGCAGCTCGGCCGCTGCAGAGGCAGCCGGGCAGTCGGGCTCTGGCGGCAGGGGGGCTCTCTTCGGCCAGCCCCTGGCAGCTCTCTGCAGCCAGGACGGCACGCTGCCCCAGCCCATCCAGGTAAGCAAGCCTGGCCAGGGGGTGCCCATCCCGCTGGCTCCTGCGGACAGGCGCTGTCCCCGGCAGAGGAAGCCCGGCTGGGGCTCGGGGACAAAGCCGGCTCCTCCCCGCGGGGGTCCCCCACCTCCAGCCACCCCTCTGTCCCGCCCCGGGAAAGCAGAGCCGGCCACACTGGCTCCTGCCCCGGAGGGAGGGAGGGAGGGAGAGAGGGAGGGTGGGTCACCTGGCCCAGGGCCTGTCTCCAGCCCGGCCACTGTCCTTCCTGTCCCCTCCCGCAGGACCTGCTGGCTCTCCTGGCCGAGCACGGGCCGTCCACGGAGGGGATCTTCCGGCTGGCGGTCAAGGAGCACGTCTCCCGGGAGCTGAGGGAGGCCCTCGACAGCGGAGCAGAGGTCCACCTCGAAAGCCAGCCTGCGCACGTGCTGGCCGTCCTCCTGAAGGTGAACCCTGCTGACCTGGAGCCCAGCAGCTCCCGGCTCTGGGGATGCTGCTGATGGGCACCTGCGAGAGCAGGAGCCAAAAGCCAGCCGCCTGCTCGGGAGCCCGAGTGCCGGGGATGCTGCCTGTGCTCGCGGCGGCAGCGCTCCAAGCCTCACCCGGAGCCCTTGGCGTTGCAGGACTTCCTGCGGAAGATCCCCTCTAAGCTCCTCGGGGCAGAGCTGTACGAGGAGTGGATGAGCGCCCTGCAGAAGACCAGCAGGCAGGAGAAGCTGGCAGCACTCAGGGAGTAAGTGGAGACCAGGCGTGGCCAGGGAGCCTTCCCTGGGCTGGGCTTGGGTGAGATCAGCCCTGGAGAGCGGTGATGACAAGGTCTGCTTTCTTCACGTTGCCTTCCTGCTGCCTCAGGGTGGCCGGCAAGTTGCCCCAGGCCAACCTCGTGCTCCTCAAGAGCTTGCTGTCCCTGCTGCAAAGGATCAGCAGAAACGCGGCCAGCAGCAGGATGACTGCCGGCAACCTGGCCATCTGCGTGGGGCCGAACCTGCTCAGCCCACCCGAGGAGCAGACGCTGCCCCTGGACGCCCTGGTGCAGGTGACGGGGCAGGTACGCCGTGTTTAGCAGCTGGCGCCAGCCTTGCGGGCCCAGCCCAGCTTTGGTGTTCAGAGGTGCCTGGCTGCCTCCTCTCTCTTCCGCAAACGCTGGTGGGGGAGCTGCTGGAAGAGCATCCCCACAGCTGCAGCTTTCTGCGCAGAAGCGAGGGTCGGGATCAGGAAAGGCTCCTGTTTGACCCCTTTTCAGCCACCCAGGTGCAAACCACTGGTTTGCTGTGTGCAGGTGACAGGGCTGGTGGAGTTCCTCATTGAGCACCACGGGGACCTCTTTGGGGAGGAGGTGGCCGGGCTTGCCGGCACATCGGCCGAGGAGTCGCCGGCACCAGGGCCGGAAGCAGAGACAGCAGAGGTACGTCAGGGCCACAGGCAACGTGACAACAAAAGCCTCCCCCCTCAGAAGGTGGGACTGCCGCCGCTGCTGCAGGGACAAGCAAGGTCATCCCCCAGCCTGCAGCCCTGCAAAAGCGCAGGGTGAGGCTGGTGCGGGCTGGCCGTCGCGCTTTGCGCGCTGATCCCGCCAGAACTGTCTGGGCTGAGCTGAGCAAACCCACCAAGGGAGCTGCCTTTGAGAGCTAAGGGAGCAACTGGGCAGGTAGGTCCTTGCCAGCTGGTAACTTCCACATTCCCACTGCAGGTGCCTCCAGTCGCTGCAGAAAGCCAACACCTGAAGAGCTCCTCTGGGGAGAGAAGGTAAAATGAGCTCGCTTTGATTAAGAGCAGGAGTGGTTCAAGTTTGTCACAGCTTTCCCTGTCTAACCATACTATTGAATGGAAAGCTTGCCAGGCTCTTCACAAGAAAGCAGAAAGCGAAAACTGACCTGTGAAGAGGGGAGCGACGGGCACCCGGGCAGGAAGAGGAGAAGGCTGGAGAGGGAGCTCTCGGGGATGGGCGACTGAGATGAAATCCAAGCAGGGCGAGAAGAACGAGGAGGCCAGGTGTGTAGCAGACCCTGCCATCCCTCTTTCAAATGCTCTGAGTCAAGGAAATATTTCCATGGTGCACAGAGATGCTGCTGCTGCTTCGGGTTTTGGCAAGGAGCACATCACGGCTCCCTGGGGGCTCCCTGCCGAGCCCCGCTGCCTGGCCAGGGGCCCCTGCACATCTCTGTCAACTTGCCCTGCTCTGACGCTATGGCCCATGTGGAGAAGGGGCCAAAGCAACACTAGCTGCGGCCAGGAAGGGGTCTCTTTGCCGTGCCAGAGGACTTCCCAAAGAAGGGGGGGACAAAGTCACGCCCGTTCCTGCCTTCCTGGTTCCATCAGCGCTTTCTGACTCTGTCCTTGTAGGTGCCGATGTGCTTTTGCTGCTTGGATTCCCCGGATGAGCTGCGACACCTGGGCTTGGAGGGGCACGATGCAGCCCCAGCACCCCCTCGGCGGAGGCGAGGAGAGAGGCACCCATGCCCTTCTGCTCTGCTCTGGCGAGCACATTTCCCTCGTGCTCCGCTCAGCCGGAGCGGCCGCACCGCCGTCAGACCCCCCCAGCCTGCGCAGGAGGCCTTGCTGGCTCACTCAGTGAGCCATTTGTTGGTCAAAACTGGCATTTTCCTTGGTAGTTCACCTCTCTTGATAAGTCCATAACCTGGGATTCCAGCAGTCCTCTATTACTATGTCTTTTAGAAACAAATTTTTGGATATACGTTGTGGTTTTAGGATACATGTTATAGTATAAACCTCCAAAGTGTGTCTTAGCTCCCTTTCCTCCCTTAAGCCAATATAGTACATTGATAAGTGTTCTGTTGTAGTGGTTTTGTCATTTAGAAAGTAGTCGTTTTCACACTTTTTGAGCACATGCTTCTAGGAACTGTGTTTTATTTCACAAGACTAGTGTTAGAGTGACTTTTCAGCAGCAGTAGTAGTAAGAAAGCAGAAGGAATGACAGTAGTCATACCCCCCCACCTTGCCATCTGCACCTTAAAAAATTCCTGCTCTTGGGTCAGTGCAAGGTCTTGTCTGCAGCGCAAAGCAGAATACCTTTACAGCTCTTGCTCAAACGTGACTAGCTGGCAGTTTCCCACGAGGTTAATAACTCCAGATCAGCTGCATAAAAACATTCCTTTCTTGAGGCTTCTCCAGCAGATCAGCTCTCTCTGAACTGAGGCAAACACCCCCTTTCTGTCATCATAGCCGAGTTTTGAAACCAGCTTTCCCAAAGCTCCAAATACTGAAAGAGCCTCTATT
>NW_026561687.1:35000-39484 GCF_028858705.1 Grus americana | reverse complement strand
CGGGCGGTGGCGGGGGCAGGAGCGGGCCGGCCCGGCCCGGTTCGGGCCCTCGCGGCGGCCGGGCCCGGCCCGCAGCCGCCGTTCACTGCGGGGCCTGGGCCTGGGCCTGGGCCCGGGCCTGGGCCTGCTGAGCGGCCTCGGGGGGGGGGCGCGCCTGACGGGCCAGCGGCCCCGGGGACGGGCCGGCGGGCCCGGCAGCGGGGGCCTGTTCCCGTGCAGCTTACAGGCCGCAGACGGGCGGTGGCGGGGGCAGGAGCGGGCCGGCCCGGCCCGGGCCCTCGCGGCTGCCAGCTTGCAGGCCGCAGCCGGGCGGTGGCGGGGGCAGGAGCGGGCCGGGCCGGCCCGGCCCGGTTCGGGCCCTCGCGGCGGCCGGGCCCGGTCCGCAGCCGCCGTTCACTGCGGGGCCTGGGCCTGGGCCCGGGCCTGGGCCTGCTGAGCGGCCTCGGGGGGGGGGGCGCGCCTGACGGGCCAGCGGCCCCGGGGACGGGCCGGCGGGCCCGGCAGCGGGGGCCTGTTCCCGTGCAGCTTACAGGCCGCAGACGGGCGGTGGCGGGGGCAGGAGCGGGCCGGCCCGGCCCGGGCCCTCGCGGCTGCCAGCTTGCAGGCCGCAGCCGGGCGGTGGCGGGGGCAGGAGCGGGCCGGCCCGGCCCGGTTCGGGCCCTCGCGGCGGCCGGGCCCGGTCCGCAGCCGCCGTTCACTGCGGGGCCTGGGCCTGGGCCCGGGCCTGGGCCTGCTGAGCGGCCTCGGGGGGGGGGGGGCGCGCCTGACGGGCCAGCGGCCCCGGGGACGGGCCGGCGGGCCCGGCAGCGGGGGCCTGTTCCCGTGCAGCTTGCAGGCCGCAGCCGGGCGGTGGCGGGGGCAGGAGCGGGCCGGCCCGGCCCGGGCCCTCGCGGCGGCCGGGCCCGGCCCGCAGCCGCCGTTCACTGCGGGGCCTGGGCCTGGGCCCGGGCCTGGGCCTGCTGAGCGGCCTCGGGGGGGGGGGCGCGCCTGACGGGCCAGCGGCCCCGGGGACGGGCCGGCGGGCCCGGCAGCGGGGGCCTGTTCCCGTGCAGCTTGCAGGCCGCAGACGGGCGGTGGCGGGGGCAGGAGCGGGCCGGCCCGGCCCGGGCCCTCGCGGCTGCCAGCTTGCAGGCCGCAGCCGGGCGGTGGCGGGGGCAGGAGCGGGCCGGCCCGGCCCGGTTCGGGCCCTCGCGGCGGCCGGGCCCGGCCCGCAGCCGCCGTTCACTGCGGGGCCTGGGCCTGGGCCTGGGCCCGGGCCTGGGCCTGCTGAGCGGCCTCGGGGGGGGGGGCGCGCCTGACGGGCCAGCGGCCCCGGGGACGGGCCGGCGGGCCCGGCAGCGGGGGCCTGTTCCCGTGCAGCTTACAGGCCGCAGCCGGGCGGTGGCGGGGGCAGGAGCGGGCCGGCCCGGCCCGGGCCCTCGCGGCTGCCAGCTTGCAGGCCGCAGCCGGGCGGTGGCGGGGGCAGGAGCGGGCCGGCCCGGCCCGGTTCGGGCCCTCGCGGCGGCCGGGCCCGGTCCGCAGCCGCCGTTCACTGCGGGGCCTGGGCCTGGGCCCGGGCCTGGGCCTGCTGAGCGGCCTCGGGGGGGGGGGGCGCGCCTGACGGGCCAGCGGCCCCGGGGACGGGCCGGCGGGCCCGGCAGCGGGGGCCTGTTCCCGTGCAGCGTACAGGCCGCCGCCGGGCGGTGGCGGGGGCCGGAGCGGGCCGGCCCGGTTCGGGCCCTCGCGGCGGCCGGGCCCGGCCCGCAGCCCCCGTTCACTGCGGGGCCTGGGCCCGGGCCTGCTGCGCGGCCCCGGGGGGGGGGGCGCCTGACGGGCCCGCGGCCCCGGGGACGGGTCGGCGGGCCCGGCAGCGGGGGCCTGTTCCCGTGCAGCTTGCAGGCCGCAGCGGCACGACCGGCGGGCGGTGGAGGGGGGCAGGAGCGGGCCGGCCCGGCCCGGGCCCGGGCCCTCGCGGCGGCCGGGCCCGGCCCGCAGCCCCCGTTCACTGCGGGGCCTGGGCCCGGGCCTGCTGAGCGGCCTCGGGGGGGGGGGGCGCCTGACGGGCCAGCGGCCCCGGGGACGGGTCGGCGGGCCCGGCAGCGGGGGCCTGTTCCCGTGCAGCTTGCAGGCCGCAGCCGGGCGGTGGCGGGGGCAGGAGCGGGCCGGCCCGGCCCGGGCCCGGGCCCTCGCGGCGGCCGGGCCCGGCCCGCAGCCCCCGTTCACTGCGGGGCCTGGGCCCGGGCCTGCTGAGCGGCCTCGGGGGGGGGGGCGCGCCTGACGGGCCGGCGGGCCCGGCAGCGGGGGCCTGTTCCCGTGCAGCTTGCAGGCCGCAGCCGGGCGGTGGAGGGGGGCAGGAGCGGGCCGGCCCGGGCCCGGGCCCTCGCGGCGGCCGGGCCCTGCCCGCAGCCCCCGTTCACTGCGGGGCCTGGGCCCGGGCCTGCTGAGCGGCCTCGGGGGGGGGCGCCTGACGGGCCAGCGGCCCCGGGGACGGGCCGGCGGGCCCGGCAGCGGGGGCCTGTTCCCGTGCAGCTTGCAGGCCGCAGCCGGCCGACCGGCGGGCGGTGGCGGGGGTAGGAGCGGGCCGGCCCGGCGGGCCTTTACGTCTACCTGGCTGCTTCACACGCCACCAGGTCTGCCTCTGCAGTTGGCCATCAGGTCTACCCGGCTCCGCGGCGGGCTCTCAGGTCCACCCGGCTCCGCGGCGGGCTCTCAGGTCTACCCGGCTCCCCGGCGGGCTCTCAGGTCTACCCGGCTCCGCTGCAGGCGCTCTGGTCTACCCGGCTCCGCCGGGACTTGGGCGGTTCCGGGTCTGGCAGGTAGACCTGTTGTCCCTGCCACCTCCCCGGAGCTGCCGATGGGGTCGCTGTTTTTCGCTGCCTCCAGCTACGCCATCGTAAAAGGCAGCGTGGTTGGTGCGCCTCCCCGGTGGCCATAGGCAGCGCTCTTGGAGCTCGCCGGGGGCGGGGACGTATCTGTCCGTATTATAGGCGCGAGCGGTGTCTCGCGACCAGGGCGAACACTAGCGAACGGCTGCTCACCCCCGCGGCTCTGCCGGACACCGGGGGTTTTTGGCAGCCGGTCTCAGCCGTTTCCGTGGCGGTTGGTCTCACCTTCCAGAGTGCTTGGCACGGTCGTCCTCCCGGTGCTTCCCCGGCTAAGCCAGCACAGGGCACCCGAAGGTCTGCTGGCAGCCGCGGAGAGCCGGAGCCACTTGCAGTCTCTGGTGGTCGTTGCCTACTGCTGTGAGGTGCTGAGCCCGATCCCGCGGGGCAGGGCAAAGGCTGGCGGCGGTTGCCGGCACTCGAACGCACGCGGCTGGGGAAAGGGTGGGCGCCGCTGTCCCACCCTCCTCGGTGGTTTCTCCTTTGCTCTGTTTCCTGAGCTGGCCCAATGACGGCGAAGGTTACTGCCGGTGTATGCTGGAGGCAGACGGCCGGGGGTTTCAAGCCTGCGGTGGCTTTCCCTGGTTCCGGAGGGCCCAGTGACCCGAGTGGGCGATGTTGGCGGCAACTCGTCCTTTTTCTCCGGCCTTAAGCTGGAGCCCGCGAGGCGGGCAGAGCTTTGAGCGGTGGCTGGCAGGTGGAGGCAGGCCTGCTGTGTCTTCTCCCCGGTGCCCAGAGCCCGATGACGGCACAGGCGCGCGGTGGTGGTGCCACCTCCTCTCTCGGCCGGCACGAGCCAGCCGTGGGGCGTCCCACGGTGTCCGGCCTGCCCTGCCTTACCCGGTTGCCGGAGGGCTGGGTGGAAAGGTCTGTGAGCGGTGGTCGAAGGGCGAGGCGTGCCGTGGGGGGGGCCCGCCTCGCCCTTTTTTTTTTTCTGTTTTTTTTTTTTTTTTCTCCCTCCCCCCCCTTTCTTTCCCCGGCCTTAAGCTGGAGCCCGCAAAGCGGGTGGAAATGCGAGCGGGCAGCCGGTCGCTGTGGCCGGCAGCCGAATGCAGACCGCCGGGGGCAGGCGAGCCTGCCGTGTTTTCTCCCCGGTGCCCAGAGCCCGATGACGGCACAGGCGCGCGGCGGTGGTGCCACCTCCTCTCTCGGCCGGCACGAGCCAGCCGTGGGGCGTCCCACGGTGTCTGGCCTGCCCTGCCTTACCCGGTTGCCGGAGGGCTGGGTGGAAAGGTCTGTGAGCGGTGGTCGAAGGGCGAGGCGTGCTGTGGGGGGGGGCCGCCTCGCCCTTTTTTTTTTTTTCTGTGTTTTTTTTTTTTTTTCCTCCCTCTCCCCCCTTTCTTTCCCCGGCCTTAAGCTGGAGCCCGCAAAGCGGGTGGAAATGCGAGCGGGCAGCCGGTCGCGGTGGCCGGCAGCCGAATGCAGACCGCTGGGTGTCTTCTGGCCTGCTGTGGCTTCCCTTGGCCCCGAATGCCCAGGGATGGCACTCACGAGACGGCGGCGCCTCGTGTTTCACAGAGCTGCTCACTTCCATTTGGTTCTCCCCCTCCCCGCCCGGGGTAAGCGGCGCCCCGCGGGGCACGGCAAAGACCGGTGACCGGTGGCGGTTGCCGGCACTCTCGA
>NW_026561687.1:12500-22500 GCF_028858705.1 Grus americana | reverse complement strand
GGGCCAGCGGCCCCGGGGACGGGCCGGCGGGCCCGGCAGCGGGGGCCTGTTCCCGTGCAGCTTGCAGGCCGCAGCCGGGCGGTGGCGGGGGCAGGAGCGGGCCGGCCCGGCCCGGGCCCTCGCGGCGGCCGGGCCCGGTCCGCAGCCGCCGTTCACTGCGGGGCCTGGGCCTGGGCCCGGGCCTGGGCCTGCTGAGCGGCCTCGGGGGGGGGGGCGCGCCTGACGGGCCAGCGGCCCCGGGGACGGGCCGGCGGGCCCGGCAGCGGGGGCCTGTTCCCGTGCAGCTTGCAGGCCGCAGACGGGCGGTGGCGGGGGCAGGAGCGGGCCGGCCCGGCCCGGGCCCTCGCGGCTGCCAGCTTGCAGGCCGCAGCCGGGCGGTGGCGGGGGCAGGAGCGGGCCGGCCCGGCCCGGTTCGGGCCCTCGCGGCGGCCGGGCCCGGCCCGCAGCCGCCGTTCACTGCGGGGCCTGGGCCTGGGCCTGGGCCCGGGCCTGGGCCTGCTGAGCGGCCTCGGGGGGGGGGGCGCGCCTGACGGGCCAGCGGCCCCGGGGACGGGCCGGCGGGCCCGGCAGCGGGGGCCTGTTCCCGTGCAGCTTACAGGCCGCAGACGGGCGGTGGCGGGGGCAGGAGCGGGCCGGCCCGGCCCGGGCCCTCGCGGCTGCCAGCTTGCAGGCCGCAGCCGGGCGGTGGCGGGGGCAGGAGCGGGCCGGGCCGGCCCGGCCCGGTTCGGGCCCTCGCGGCGGCCGGGCCCGGTCCGCAGCCGCCGTTCACTGCGGGGCCTGGGCCTGGGCCCGGGCCTGGGCCTGCTGAGCGGCCTCGGGGGGGGGGGCGCGCCTGACGGGCCAGCGGCCCCGGGGACGGGCCGGCGGGCCCGGCAGCGGGGGCCTGTTCCCGTGCAGCTTACAGGCCGCAGACGGGCGGTGGCGGGGGCAGGAGCGGGCCGGCCCGGCCCGGGCCCTCGCGGCTGCCAGCTTGCAGGCCGCAGCCGGGCGGTGGCGGGGGCAGGAGCGGGCCGGCCCGGCCCGGTTCGGGCCCTCGCGGCGGCCGGGCCCGGTCCGCAGCCGCCGTTCACTGCGGGGCCTGGGCCTGGGCCCGGGCCTGGGCCTGCTGAGCGGCCTCGGGGGGGGGGGGGGGCGCGCCTGACGGGCCAGCGGCCCCGGGGACGGGCCGGCGGGCCCGGCAGCGGGGGCCTGTTCCCGTGCAGCTTGCAGGCCGCAGCCGGGCGGTGGCGGGGGCAGGAGCGGGCCGGCCCGGCCCGGGCCCTCGCGGCGGCCGGGCCCGGTCCGCAGCCGCCGTTCACTGCGGGGCCTGGGCCTGGGCCCGGGCCTGGGCCTGCTGAGCGGCCTCGGGGGGGGGGGCGCGCCTGACGGGCCAGCGGCCCCGGGGACGGGCCGGCGGGCCCGGCAGCGGGGGCCTGTTCCCGTGCAGCTTGCAGGCCGCAGACGGGCGGTGGCGGGGGCAGGAGCGGGCCGGCCCGGCCCGGGCCCTCGCGGCTGCCAGCTTGCAGGCCGCAGCCGGGCGGTGGCGGGGGCAGGAGCGGGCCGGCCCGGCCCGGTTCGGGCCCTCGCGGCGGCCGGGCCCGGCCCGCAGCCGCCGTTCACTGCGGGGCCTGGGCCTGGGCCTGGGCCCGGGCCTGGGCCTGCTGAGCGGCCTCGGGGGGGGGGGCGCGCCTGACGGGCCAGCGGCCCCGGGGACGGGCCGGCGGGCCCGGCAGCGGGGGCCTGTTCCCGTGCAGCTTACAGGCCGCAGACGGGCGGTGGCGGGGGCAGGAGCGGGCCGGCCCGGCCCGGGCCCTCGCGGCTGCCAGCTTGCAGGCCGCAGCCGGGCGGTGGCGGGGGCAGGAGCGGGCCGGGCCGGCCCGGCCCGGTTCGGGCCCTCGCGGCGGCCGGGCCCGGTCCGCAGCCGCCGTTCACTGCGGGGCCTGGGCCTGGGCCCGGGCCTGGGCCTGCTGAGCGGCCTCGGGGGGGGGGGCGCGCCTGACGGGCCAGCGGCCCCGGGGACGGGCCGGCGGGCCCGGCAGCGGGGGCCTGTTCCCGTGCAGCTTACAGGCCGCAGACGGGCGGTGGCGGGGGCAGGAGCGGGCCGGCCCGGCCCGGGCCCTCGCGGCTGCCAGCTTGCAGGCCGCAGCCGGGCGGTGGCGGGGGCAGGAGCGGGCCGGCCCGGCCCGGTTCGGGCCCTCGCGGCGGCCGGGCCCGGTCCGCAGCCGCCGTTCACTGCGGGGCCTGGGCCTGGGCCCGGGCCTGGGCCTGCTGAGCGGCCTCGGGGGGGGGGGGCGCGCCTGACGGGCCAGCGGCCCCGGGGACGGGCCGGCGGGCCCGGCAGCGGGGGCCTGTTCCCGTGCAGCTTGCAGGCCGCAGCCGGGCGGTGGCGGGGGCAGGAGCGGGCCGGCCCGGCCCGGGCCCTCGCGGCGGCCGGGCCCGGCCCGCAGCCGCCGTTCACTGCGGGGTCTGGGGCCGGGCCTGCTGAGCGGCCTCGGGGGGGGGGGGCGCGCCTGACGGGCCGGCGGGCCCGGCAGCGGGGGCCTGTTCCCGTGCAGCTTGCAGGCCGCAGCCGGGCGGTGGCGGGGGCAGGAGCGGGCCGGCCCGGCCCGGGCCCTCGCGGCTGCCAGCTTGCAGGCCGCAGCCGGGCGGTGGCGGGGGCAGGAGCGGGCCGGCCCGGCCCGGTTCGGGCCCTCGCGGCGGCCGGGCCCGGTCCGCAGCCGCCGTTCACTGCGGGGCCTGGGCCTGGGCCCGGGCCTGCTGAGCGGCCGCGGGGGGGGGGGGGGGGGGGGGGGGCGCGCCTGACGGGCCAGCGGCCCCGGGGACGGGCCGGCGGGCCCGGCAGCGGGGGCCTGTTCCCGTGCAGCTTGCAGGCCGCAGCCGGGCGGTGGCGGGGGCAGGAGCGGGCCGGCCCGGCCCGGGCCCTCGCGGCGGCCGGGCCCGGTCCGCAGCCGCCGTTCACTGCGGGGCCTGGGCCTGGGCCCGGGCCTGCTGAGCGGCCGCGGGGGGGGGGGGGGGGGGCGCGCCTGACGGGCCAGCGGCCCCGGGGACGGTCCGGCGGGCCCGGCAGCGGGGGCCTGTTCCCGTGCAGCTTGCAGGCCGCAGCCGGGCGGTGGCGGGGGCAGGAGCGGGCCGGCCCGGCCCGGGCCCTCGCGGCTGCCAGCTTGCAGGCCGCAGCCGGGCGGTGGCGGGGGCAGGAGCGGGCCGGCCCGGCCCGGTTCGGGCCCTCGCGGCGGCCGGGCCCGGTCCGCAGCCGCCGTTCACTGCGGGGCCTGGGCCTGGGCCCGGGCCTGCTGAGCGGCCGCGGGGGGGGGGGGGGGGGGGGGGGGCGCGCCTGACGGGCCCGCGGCCCCGGGGACGGGCCGGCGGGCCCGGCAGCGGGGGCCTGTTCCCGTGCAGCTTGCAGGCCGCAGCCAGGGCGGTGGCGGGGGCAGGAGCGGGCCGGCCCGGCCCGGGCCCTCGCGGCGGCCGGGCCCGGTCCGCAGCCGCCGTTCACTGCGGGGCCTGGGCCTGGGCCCGGGCCTGCTGAGCGGCCGCGGGGGGGGGGGGGGGGGGGGCGCGCCTGACGGGCCAGCGGCCCCGGGGACGGTCCGGCGGGCCCGGCAGCGGGGGCCTGTTCCCGTGCAGCTTGCAGGCTGCAGCCGGGCGGTGGCGGGGGCAGGAGCGGGCCGGCCCGGCCCGGGCCCTCGCGGCTGCCAGCTTGCAGGCCGCAGCCGGGCGGTGGCGGGGGCAGGAGCGGGCCGGCCCGGCCCGGTTCGGGCCCTCGCGGCGGCCGGGCCCGGTCCGCAGCCGCCGTTCACTGCGGGGCCTGGGCCTGGGCCCGGGCCTGGGCCTGCTGAGCGGCCTCGGGGGGGGGGGGGCGCGCCTGACGGGCCAGCGGCCCCGGGGACGGGCCGGCGGGCCCGGCAGCGGGGGCCGGTTCCCGTGCAGCTTGCAGGCCGCAGCCGGGCGGTGGCGGGGGCAGGAGCGGGCCGGCCCGGCCCGGGCCCTCGCGGCGGCCGGGCCCGGTCCGCAGCCGCCGTTCACTGCGGGGCCTGGGCCTGGGCCCGGGCCTGGGCCTGCTGAGCGGCCTCGGGGGGGGGGGCGCGCCTGACGGGCCAGCGGCCCCGGGGACGGGCCGGCGGGCCCGGCAGCGGGGGCCTGTTCCCGTGCAGCTTGCAGGCCGCAGACGGGCGGTGGCGGGGGCAGGAGCGGGCCGGCCCGGCCCGGTTCGGGCCCTCGCGGCGGCCGGGCCCGGCCCGCAGCCGCCGTTCACTGCGGGGCCTGGGCCTGGGCCTGGGCCCGGGCCTGGGCCTGCTGAGCGGCCTCGGGGGGGGGGGCGCGCCTGACGGGCCAGCGGCCCCGGGGACGGGCCGGCGGGCCCGGCAGCGGGGGCCTGTTCCCGTGCAGCTTACAGGCCGCAGACGGGCGGTGGCGGGGGCAGGAGCGGGCCGGCCCGGCCCGGGCCCTCGCGGCTGCCAGCTTGCAGGCCGCAGCCGGGCGGTGGCGGGGGCAGGAGCGGGCCGGGCCGGCCCGGCCCGGTTCGGGCCCTCGCGGCGGCCGGGCCCGGTCCGCAGCCGCCGTTCACTGCGGGGCCTGGGCCTGGGCCCGGGCCTGGGCCTGCTGAGCGGCCTCGGGGGGGGGGGCGCGCCTGACGGGCCAGCGGCCCCGGGGACGGGCCGGCGGGCCCGGCAGCGGGGGCCTGTTCCCGTGCAGCTTACAGGCCGCAGACGGGCGGTGGCGGGGGCAGGAGCGGGCCGGCCCGGCCCGGGCCCTCGCGGCTGCCAGCTTGCAGGCCGCAGCCGGGCGGTGGCGGGGGCAGGAGCGGGCCGGCCCGGCCCGGTTCGGGCCCTCGCGGCGGCCGGGCCCGGTCCGCAGCCGCCGTTCACTGCGGGGCCTGGGCCTGGGCCCGGGCCTGGGCCTGCTGAGCGGCCTCGGGGGGGGGGGGGGCGCGCCTGACGGGCCAGCGGCCCCGGGGACGGGCCGGCGGGCCCGGCAGCGGGGGCCTGTTCCCGTGCAGCTTGCAGGCCGCAGCCGGGCGGTGGCGGGGGCAGGAGCGGGCCGGCCCGGCCCGGGCCCTCGCGGCGGCCGGGCCCGGTCCGCAGCCGCCGTTCACTGCGGGGCCTGGGCCTGGGCCCGGGCCTGGGCCTGCTGAGCGGCCTCGGGGGGGGGGGGCGCGCCTGACGGGCCAGCGGCCCCGGGGACGGGCCGGCGGGCCCGGCAGCGGGGGCCTGTTCCCGTGCAGCTTGCAGGCCGCAGACGGGCGGTGGCGGGGGCAGGAGCGGGCCGGCCCGGCCCGGGCCCTCGCGGCTGCCAGCTTGCAGGCCGCAGCCGGGCGGTGGCGGGGGCAGGAGCGGGCCGGCCCGGCCCGGTTCGGGCCCTCGCGGCGGCCGGGCCCGGCCCGCAGCCGCCGTTCACTGCGGGGCCTGGGCCTGGGCCTGGGCCCGGGCCTGGGCCTGCTGAGCGGCCTCGGGGGGGGGGGCGCGCCTGACGGGCCAGCGGCCCCGGGGACGGGCCGGCGGGCCCGGCAGCGGGGGCCTGTTCCCGTGCAGCTTACAGGCCGCAGACGGGCGGTGGCGGGGGCAGGAGCGGGCCGGCCCGGCCCGGGCCCTCGCGGCTGCCAGCTTGCAGGCCGCAGCCGGGCGGTGGCGGGGGCAGGAGCGGGCCGGGCCGGCCCGGCCCGGTTCGGGCCCTCGCGGCGGCCGGGCCCGGTCCGCAGCCGCCGTTCACTGCGGGGCCTGGGCCTGGGCCCGGGCCTGGGCCTGCTGAGCGGCCTCGGGGGGGGGGGGGCGCGCCTGACGGGCCAGCGGCCCCGGGGACGGGCCGGCGGGCCCGGCAGCGGGGGCCTGTTCCCGTGCAGCTTACAGGCCGCAGCCGGGCGGTGGCGGGGGCAGGAGCGGGCCGGCCCGGTTCGGGCCCTCGCGGCGGCCGGGCCCGGCCCGCAGCCCCCGTTCACTGCGGGGCCTGGGCCCGGGCCTGCTGAGCGGCCTCGGGGGGGGGGCGCCTGACGGGCCAGCGGCCCCGGGGACGGGTCGGCGGGCCCGGCAGCGGGGGCCTGTTCCCGTGCAGCTTGCAGGCCGCAGCGGCACGACCGGCGGGCGGTGGAGGGGGGCAGGAGCGGGCCGGCCCGGCCCGGGCCCGGGCCCTCGCGGCGGCCGGGCCCGGCCCGCAGCCCCCGTTCACTGCGGGGCCTGGGCCCGGGCCTGCTGAGCGGCCTCGGGGGGGGGGGGCGCCTGACGGGCCAGCGGCCCCGGGGACGGGTCGGCGGGCCCGGCAGCGGGGGCCTGTTCCCGTGCAGCTTGCAGGCCGCAGCCGGGCGGTGGCGGGGGCAGGAGCGGGCCGGCCCGGCCCGGGCCCGGGCCCTCGCGGCGGCCGGGCCCGGCCCGCAGCCCCCGTTCACTGCGGGGCCTGGGCCCGGGCCTGCTGAGCGGCCTCGGGGGGGGGGGCGCGCCTGACGGGCCGGCGGGCCCGGCAGCGGGGGCCTGTTCCCGTGCAGCTTGCAGGCCGCAGCCGGGCGGTGGAGGGGGGCAGGAGCGGGCCGGCCCGGGCCCGGGCCCTCGCGGCGGCCGGGCCCTGCCCGCAGCCCCCGTTCACTGCGGGGCCTGGGCCCGGGCCTGCTGAGCGGCCTCGGGGGGGGGCGCCTGACGGGCCAGCGGCCCCGGGGACGGGCCGGCGGGCCCGGCAGCGGGGGCCTGTTCCCGTGCAGCTTGCAGGCCGCAGCCGGCCGACCGGCGGGCGGTGGCGGGGGTAGGAGCGGGCCGGCCCGGCGGGCCTTTACGTCTACCTGGCTGCTTCACACGCCACCAGGTCTGCCTCTGCAGTTGGCCATCAGGTCTACCCGGCTCCGCGGCGGGCTCTCAGGTCCACCCGGCTCCGCGGCGGGCTCTCAGGTCTACCCGGCTCCCCGGCGGGCTCTCAGGTCTACCCGGCTCCGCTGCAGGCGCTCTGGTCTACCCGGCTCCGCCGGGACTTGGGCGGTTCCGGGTCTGGCAGGTAGACCTGTTGTCCCTGCCACCTCCCCGGAGCTGCCGATGGGGTCGCTGTTTTTCGCTGCCTCCAGCTACGCCATCGTAAAAGGCAGCGTGGTTGGTGCGCCTCCCCGGTGGCCATAGGCAGCGCTCTTGGAGCTCGCCGGGGGCGGGGACGTATCTGTCCGTATTATAGGCGCGAGCGGTGTCTCGCGACCAGGGCGAACACTAGCGAACGGCTGCTCACCCCCGCGGCTCTGCCGGACACCGGGGGTTTTTGGCAGCCGGTCTCAGCCGTTTCCGTGGCGGTTGGTCTCACCTTCCAGAGTGCTTGGCACGGTCGTCCTCCCGGTGCTTCCCCGGCTAAGCCAGCACAGGGCACCCGAAGGTCTGCTGGCAGCCGCGGAGAGCCGGAGCCACTTGCAGTCTCTGGTGGTCGTTGCCTACTGCTGTGAGGTGCTGAGCCCGATCCCGCGGGGCAGGGCAAAGGCTGGCGGCGGTTGCCGGCACTCGAACGCACGCGGCTGGGGAAAGGGTGGGCGCCGCTGTCCCACCCTCCTCGGTGGTTTCTCCTTTGCTCTGTTTCCTGAGCTGGCCCAATGACGGCGAAGGTTACTGCCGGTGTATGCTGGAGGCAGACGGCCGGGGGTTTCAAGCCTGCGGTGGCTTTCCCTGGTTCCGGAGGGCCCAGTGACCCGAGTGGGCGATGTTGGCGGCAACTCGTCCTTTTTCTCCGGCCTTAAGCTGGAGCCCGCGAGGCGGGCAGAGCTTTGAGCGGTGGCTGGCAGGTGGAGGCAGGCCTGCTGTGTCTTCTCCCCGGTGCCCAGAGCCCGATGACGGCACAGGCGCGCGGTGGTGGTGCCACCTCCTCTCTCGGCCGGCACGAGCCAGCCGTGGGGCGTCCCACGGTGTCCGGCCTGCCCTGCCTTACCCGGTTGCCGGAGGGCTGGGTGGAAAGGTCTGTGAGCGGTGGTCGAAGGGCGAGGCGTGCCGTGGGGGGGGCCCGCCTCGCCCTTTTTTTTTTTCTGTTTTTTTTTTTTTTTTTCTCCCTCCCCCCCCTTTCTTTCCCCGGCCTTAAGCTGGAGCCCGCAAAGCGGGTGGAAATGCGAGCGGGCAGCCGGTCGCTGTGGCCGGCAGCCGAATGCAGACCGCCGGGGGCAGGCGAGCCTGCCGTGTTTTCTCCCCGGTGCCCAGAGCCCGATGACGGCACAGGCGCGCGGCGGTGGTGCCACCTCCTCTCTCGGCCGGCACGAGCCAGCCGTGGGGCGTCCCACGGTGTCTGGCCTGCCCTGCCTTACCCGGTTGCCGGAGGGCTGGGTGGAAAGGTCTGTGAGCGGTGGTCGAAGGGCGAGGCGTGCTGTGGGGGGGGGCCGCCTCGCCCTTTTTTTTTTTTTCTGTGTTTTTTTTTTTTTTTCCTCCCTCTCCCCCCTTTCTTTCCCCGGCCTTAAGCTGGAGCCCGCAAAGCGGGTGGAAATGCGAGCGGGCAGCCGGTCGCGGTGGCCGGCAGCCGAATGCAGACCGCTGGGTGTCTTCTGGCCTGCTGTGGCTTCCCTTGGCCCCGAATGCCCAGGGATGGCACTCACGAGACGGCGGCGCCTCGTGTTTCACAGAGCTGCTCACTTCCATTTGGTTCTCCCCCTCCCCGCCCGGGGTAAGCGGCGCCCCGCGGGGCACGGCAAAGACCGGTGACCGGTGGCGGTTGCCGGCACTCTCGAACGCCTGAGGGACGGGGGGAGTCGAGCCTGCCGTGGCCTTTCCTCCGCTCCCATCGACCTGATGAAAGGGAATCGTTGTCCAGAGCGCGTGCCGGTGGCGGCACCACCTCCCGATCCAGACGCAGTCAGCGCCCGCTGAGGCGTCCCTGGGCGCGCTGGAGAGGTTCCACGACGGGCCGGCTCTGCCGGCGTTCCGGCCGTCGGAGCCCGTCTCGCAGACGTCAGCCTCTCGCTCGCACGCAGGGCCCCGCGTCTGCTGTCCCACCCCCCCCCGGGCGGTGGAGGGCGCGTGCGGCTGTCGCTGTCCCAGGACCGTGGCCGTGGGGCCTCCGCTTCCTTTACTGATCGATGAGGCATCCCCGGGCACGTCGGAGAGGCTTCACGGCGGGCCGGCTCTGCCGGTGTTCAGGCTGGCGTTGCACCTCTCCTCAGACGCTGCCCCCCCCCCACCCTCGCACGCAGGGCCCCGTGTCTGCTGTCCCACACCCCCCCCCGGGGGGTGGTGGAGGGCGCGCGTGGCTGTCGCTGTCCCAGGACCGTGGCTGTGGGGCCTCCGCTACTTTCTGCTCTTCCCTTTTCCCTTCCTGATCGATGAGGCTTTTCGGGTCGCGTCGGAGAGGGCCCTCGGCGGGCCGGCTCTTCCGTGCTCCCTGTTAATAGGGAGCCACGGCGGTGTCCGGTGTTCAGGCAGGGTGGTCTCCTTTCCATTTCGCGTCCCGTGGCACGCGAGGTGTTGCCCTCCTCCCCTGAGCGAAGGGGGCCATGACGACGGCGGTGGGGCGCGTGCCTTGCCGCGTCGCCCCGTGTCCGGGGCCCCCCCCCGCTCTCCTGGGGTTCCTCGGGCTTCTTTACCGAAGCGGGCTGTGTGACGGCCGCGTGGCCCCGCGAGCCCTCAGGTGTCCTAAAGCACGCGAGGTGCTGGTGCCGTCCTCGGTCCGGGTGCCTGCGGGTGCCGGCTGCGAGCAGCGCTTGGGCGGTGGAGCGGCTGAGCCGCGAGAAAAGGGGGGCGAGAAGAAAAGCGCGAGCGCCTGGCGCCGCGCGTGGGTCGCACCCGCGCCCGGGTGGGTCCCGAGGCGTGCTGCGGGCGGCAGGGGGGGGCGTCCCCCACTCCGCCGCTGCCGCCGCTGCATTGGCTTTCCGTGCCGCACCCCCGCCTGCTGCGGAGCGAGCCGCCCCGGCAAGGGGCCTCGGTCGCGAGGTCGCGCGCCCGCCTCGGCGGGTCGCCGTCTCCTCTAGCACGTCCGGTGCTCCCGCGGGCGCGGAGGGAGAGGGTTGTGGGAGTAAGGCAGCCTCTCCCCTCCCCGCCGATCGCATTGCGATCTGCGACCCGGCCGGCCTCGGGGGCGGGTCAGCCCCGGCCGG
>NW_026561686.1:0-45125 GCF_028858705.1 Grus americana | reverse complement strand
TCCTGGATGTTCCTTTGGATATAAAAGTAAGGGGGTTTTGTAATTGTGCTCCAGGATGTCCCGAGGCACAGCGAGGAAGCTCCTGATAGCCCCGGGAATCCCTTGGAAAAGAGGGAAACGGTCAGCATAATGCCCTCTTGCTGCCTCCTCCTGGGCACTGCTTGCGGGTTCACGGTGGGTCTCCTCAGCGTCGGCTACCTGGGTCGTCTTGTTGACTCCTAGTGCGTGTTTTGGGCGAGGGCGTTTCCCGCAGCTCAGCGCTCTCCTTTCTCACTCCTCCAGGCAGCCTCCTCTGTCAGCGCAGCTCTCAAGGACTTTGTGAAACCCGAGCAGCTGGATGGCGAAAACTGCTTTAAATGTAGCAAGTAAGATGATTGCTAATGACGTGTGAATACCAGACCCTGCCTGAAGGTGCTGCATGCCCTTGAGTATCAGTCATCGTTTCACATAGCATAGGTGCACAATAACGAGACGCAGGTGTTTTTCCGTCAGGCCTTGTGGCACTGAATAGCCTTACAATAGCGTAAGGATGTGTGAGACGTGAAAGCTTGGCTGGCCTTCTGGGGGAACAAGGGTGCACTTAAGGGTGCATTTCAGCACTTGGCTCTGGGCTTGCTTTCCAGGTGTGACAAGAGGGTTGCCGCCTCCAAGAGGTTTACAGTCCATCGCCCGCCCAAGGTTCTCACGCTGTGTCTGAAGCGGTTTGACGATTTCATCGGCGAGAAGATCAACAAGGTGTGTACGCAACTGGAGTGCAACTTTCTCTTCCTGGAGCAGGAGATTTCCCCAAGCAGTACGCTCTCTCCCAAGCTGTTCATGCTGAGTGTTTTGTGTTCCCTTCTGGGGAGGGGAGAGGAGAGTTCCCGTGGGAGGACGAGCACGTAGTCTGCTGCGGCAGAGCTGCTTTGGCCGAGAACAGTTTCCTGCCACCCAAACCATTACCTGTTGCTTTAGGGAAAACCCAAGTGTTGGTGAGCACCGACGGTGTATTTAGACCCCGCTGGCCTTTAGTCCTGGAAGGCTGAGGCATGTCGTATTGGAGGATCGTTTCTGAGCCCTCTTGGTCTCTCCGTAGGTTGTGGAGTATCCCAAGTACTTGGATCTTCGCCCTTACATGTCTGAGACAGCTGGAGAACCGCTCCTCTACTCCTTATACGCCGTGGTGGTGCATAGCGGTGTCAGCTGTGGTTCAGGACACTATTTCTGCTATGCAAAGGTAAAGAGCAACTCCCTTCCTAACAAGGGAAACACGGCAGTGTTACTGGCAGCCGAGGTTTTGGGCTAGAAGGTCTCCTGACCGGCTGGAATGGATTGGCTTGGGCGTACCCTTGGTTCTGTAGTTATCTGCCTGTGTTTTTGTGGAGAAACCATGCAGTTCATCTCCAGATATCGTTGTCTTTTTTTACAGGCCAGCAATGGACTGTGGTACGAGATGGACGATATGCATGTGGATCTATGTGGCATCGAGAGAGTTCTCAGGCAGCAAGCCTATTTACTGTTTTATGTCAGGTAACAACCAGTACTCAAATCGTTTTCAGAATATATTTCCTTTTCCTGGATTTGCTGTTTTTCTTCTCATCCTCCTGAGCGTTTCTGTCACAGGAGACAATTACTGCCTGCATCATTCAATGCTGTCAAACAGAAGTACTCCGCGTCAGTCCTTCTCTTCCCTTGCTGGGCTTTAGGCTGCTGCCCTGGTGTAAAGTGCTACTTGTCTGCTGTCAGAGGCTGGCTAATGTAGACAGGAGGACTTTAAGGGGGCCTACAGGAAAGATGGGGAGGGACTTTATCTCAGGGAGTGTAGTAATAAGATGAGGGGTAATGGGTTTAAACTGAACGAGCTTGATTTCTATTAGATACGGGGAAGAAATTCTTAATGGTGGGCGTGGTGAGACCCTGGAAGAGGTTGCCCAGAGAAGTTGTGAATGCCCCATCCCTGGAAGTGTTCAAGGCTGGGTTGGATGGGGCGTTGAGCAACCAGATCTAGTGGAAGGTGTCCCTGCCCATGGCAGGGGACTTGGAACCAGACGCTCTTGAAGGTCCCTTCCAACGCAAAGCATTCTGTAAATCTAGGATTCGATGAAATGGAGGCCGTAGGGGGTATAAAGACGAGCTCTTGCTCCGACAGGGGCAGACGTGTTGGGAAGAGCCCAATCCAGTTTCCCATTGGTAGTCTTGGTTACGTCTTCCCTCTGTCGTAGAGTCCGCTCCAAGAAAATGCCTGAACCCTAGAGGAGGCTGAGGAGCAGCCCTAAACGGAAATCACTCTTTTTCTCTCCAGGCGCTCTGATTTGAAAAGTGGAGAAAGGGCTTCTTCCGCACAGGTGCCATCATATGCCCCTTCCTTCTTCAAGCAGTGGGCGGCTGGCAGCAAGCAGGTGGGTCCTGTGAGACCACAGGATCCGCCCCGTTTGACTAAGGTAACTCTGGGGAGGTGGGTCAGGGCACCAGATGGACAGTGGATTTCTTTCTGGCATCTTGGCATTGCTCTCTGTTCCCTCCCACGCTGCAGCGATCTTCACAGCCGCAAGGCTGCTCCCTCCCAAAGCCTCCCACCTAGACCCATCCTAGCTGTCCGCCTTTGGCCCTTCTGCCTTTGCAGCCCGCCAGGAGAGCCTTTGGGAGGCCCTTAGCTGTCCCCTCCCACAGCTTCCGGGGGTTCCCCACTGTTCTGGTCTTGTCAGGAGGAAAGGGCAGGACCTTTTCACAGCTCTCTTTGCAGGACGTGGCGGTGGGCACGGAGGACTCTCCAGAGCACAGCAGCTCCTCCGCAACAGCCAGCACCAGCCAGCTCACCGTGGCAGGTGCACGGGAGGCCTCTGCAGGCTGGCCATGCCCCACCTGGCCAGGCAGGCTCAGCATTGTCTCCTTCGTGGGCTTCTGCTTGAATCGCTTCTTCTGCGGCTGTAGAAGGCTGGTGTCCAGAAGAAAAGCTGTGTGCCAAGTGCGCTGTCAACCACTTGACCCTGTGCTGCCCCCCGTGCAAGAAGACAGCAAGGAAGAGAAGCACGGATTCGGCCCTTCCTCCCGCTGTGAGAGGAACGGTGCCAGGGAGAGGGCCCGGAGCAGATCCCCACAGTGGGGCAATGATCTCCGCAGCTGGCCTGTGGACACCACAGACTATGACTGCTCAGCTGCCAGGAGGAGGAGAACAAGTCCTCCACATTGTTACCAGGCCCCAAAGGTTGGCGCAGCTTCAGGGCACTCCAGTGCCAGCTCCAGGCAGGCTCCCACACCCAAGGCTGCTTGGGAGCAATCCGTTCCCATGCAGAGGGAGCGGAGCAGATCCCCGCTGCGGGGCGATGAACTCCAAAGCTGGTTTGCGGACACCACGAACTATGAGCCCTCAGCAGGGAGGAGGAGGAGGAGGAGGAGACCTAGTCCTCCAAGCCATGACTGCACTCCCAGGGATGCCACAGCTCCCAGGCCCTCCAGCGCCAGATCCCAGTTGGCTCCCGCACCCAGGGCTGCTCAGCAGAAGACCGTGCTGAGGAAGAGAGAGCGGAGCGGATCCCTGAGACGGGGCTATGCGCTCCGCAGCCGGTTTGTGGACACCACGCAGGATGAGCCCTCAGCAGGGAGGAGGAGGGTTTCAGCGCCCTGGAGATGCGTGTCAGACACACACTCAGGGCACTGCTGTGGTGATGGGGGCACACTGTGATCCTGGGGGAAGAAGGAGCACAGCATCTTTCTTCTGCTGTGCCAGAGAAGAGGAGCGGGAGAAGAAAAAGGAGGAGGAGGAGGAGGAAGTCAGGAAGCACCAGAACTGCCGCCAGCAGGGACCAAGCTGCACAAAGGGCACCAGCGGCCCAGCCTGTCCCTCCTCCCAGTGCTGCCTCTGGCCACGAAGAGCTCGGAGAGACCTTCCAGAGACTCGGACAGCTCTGCCGCCTGGCCCGCCTGCCCACGGGTCCCTCGAGGAAGACCTTTAATCCCTGCTCAGCTGTTGGGATCGCCTTGCCAAAGCCCAAATTAAAAACACTTGTTGGCCTTGCATACGTAATTCATGGGGTGTTTTCTTCTCTGGAGGTTTTGGGACAATTGGTGGCAATACCCAGTGTGGGAGGTTTATGTGACGGGATTTTGAAAGCAGTGTGCTTGCACATGTCCATGCTGCCATCTCTTGGTTTTCAAGGTGGAGTTCAAGGCACTTGAACAGAAAGGGGCTGGATGAGCCGACAGCAAGGGGGCCTGAAAGAAGCTGAACGGCTGGGCCCAGAGGGTGCTGCTCAGGGGCGCCAAGTCTATTGCGAGGCCGGTAACTAGCAGCGTCTCCCAGGGGTCAATACTGGGTCCGATCTTGTTAACATCTTCCTTAATTAATGGTCTGGGGGACAGGGCAGAGGGCACCCTCAGCAAGCTGGCCAATGACACCAGACTGGGAGGAGTGGCGCTTAGGCCAGGGGGGTCGTGCCGTCATCCCCAGGGACCTGGTCATGCTGGAGAGAGGCTCTGACAGGGGCCTCCTGCAGTTCAGCAAGGGGAAGTGCAAAGGGTGCTGTGCGGGTGACGAGCACCGGCACGGGCTGCCCAGGGAGCTGGTGGAGCCTCCGTCCTTGGAGATGTTCCACAGCCCTCTGGACATGGTCATGGACAACCGGCTGCAGGTGGTACTGCTTGAGCGGGGGGGTGGGATCAGGTGACTACACTTTCCAGATGACATCCCGGCCAGCCTCAAGTAGCCTGTGACTCTGTGAAATGGATGCCTAGAAGAGGATCCTGCCACCAATGCTGTCACCATCAGGCAGCCATCGACAGCTCCACCAGGAAGCTGCATCCCCTGGAGAGGTGCCCAGGCTGGAGTAGGCTCCTGGCAGGACCTGCGGCCCCTGGAGAGGAGCCCAGGCAGCAGCAGGTTCTGTGTGCGGAGCTGCGGCCCGTGGGCCCCAGGCGGGAGCAGGGGAACGGCGTGAGGAGGAAGGGGTGGCAGAGACAAGGCGCTGTGGGCCGCCCACAGCCCCATTCCCTGTCCCCCTGTGCTGCTCGGGCGGGAGAGGGGGCCGAGGCATCGGGAAGGGAGGAGTGAGGCTCCAAAGTGAGACCAAATTCATAGGTAGTACATTTTTGGTATCTACACAGAAGCTGCTTGATCTTTGTGAAAAGGCCACCACACCCTGTTTAACTTCATGTGATACATTAATTTATCCTGAAAACTAGTAATTCAATGCTACTAAAATTCAGATGATTTTCAAACAATAACTGAAACCAATTCACTCAGCTTGATATCAGCACAAGGCCTGTGTTAGCTTACTGGTTTTGTTATGTCCTAAATTAAGTCTTTCGCTAATTGGCGTCTCATCAAGAAAAGCCTGTCCTTTTTGAGTGGTCATTGCAGAAGATTGCGTAGAATGTAACAAAATTTACTAAACCAGTGAATGAAGATTATATTTTTTCTGTTAGCTCTATTGTGTCAACTCTTCTGGCCCTTATGGATGGCTTAGACAGCAGAGGAGAGATTGTGGTCATTGGAGCCACCAACAGGCTGGATTCTATAGATCCTGCTTTACGAAGACCCGGCCGCTTTGATCGAGAGTTCCTCTTCAGCTTGCCAGATAAAGAGGTCAGAACTTAAACTCAACCTTAATGCTCATGTGACAAAGTCCCTCTTTATAACAAAACCACGTAACAATGCAGGATTACAGAGCAGTTAAAGTCAAACCCAGTGTTGGACAACTTGGGCAAAAGAGAGACTGTGGAGGGCAGATCCGGTACTGAATATATACCATTAAGAGGATTTCCACAAGTAGTTAGTTCTGTAATTAGTTTTGGTTTCACTGTGACCAGCCAAGAAAATGGGATGCTGCTAGTCACTGAAACATGTAAGAAAGAATGAATGCCCCAATTAGCTGTAAATTACTGCTATCTCATCTTGAAAATGAAAGAAATGGTGTGCGCACAAGAATTCCTTTTTGCAAACAAAAACTTTTCTCAAGGCTGGTGCTGGAGCGATTGAATTTTTTTCCATTCCCAAATCTGTCCATGTTTGCTGACTGACTTAATCCACTTAGACACTTTCACCCTGAAGTGGCCTTGCTCTCAGTTCTTGGTTTACGAATGGATAGTGGATGTACCTGTGCTGGATGGTTCCCAGGCTGCGTATCCTGGGAGGGAAGTATTTTGGGAGCTGACATTCTTACTGGTAACTTCTTATTGGACAAAGATGCGAGGTACGCTGGACAGGTGTGGGGCTTGGGAAGCTTCTAGTTCAATGGCGATAGCTAAGCAATGAAAAAGTAGGTGTATAGCAACCAAAAAATATGGGGAGGAAGATAGTGTGGAACCCTGGTCTTGTGTGTTTTAATTTGGCTATGGTTGAAGGCTAGTAAAAGTGCACTAAACAGCATCTTTAACAGAAACATTTGTCTCCAGTTTTTATCTCCTTTCAGGAACAGGAGAGGAGGTGCCGTGAAACACATACACTATATGATTCCCTACTGTGGAAGAATTCTAGAAATCTGCCGTAATTAAACTGTGTACCAGGGAATACTTAAATAAAAGATCTTGCTAAGATCGGAGATGAAGATAGGCAACGTTTGACATTTTCTGGATCAGTGACAGTAGTTTGAGTCATAATTATTGTTCGTCTTTGTAGTAATTGTAGCAATTACTCTGCAAAAGCAGAGAGCGTGTTAATCGAACTGTAAAATACTTAAAAGTTTAGCAGATAAACCAAGTATTTGTATTAATGTGAGGGTGTGGAGGGTTTTGTGTTGGTTTGGGGATTTTGAAGAGAAAACTTTGGACAAACTAAAATGCGACCATTTTATTTCCAGGCTAGAAAAGAGATTTTCAAGATTCACACACGAGATTGGACCCCAAAGCCATCGGACATGTTTCTTGAAGAGCTAGCTGAAAAATGCGTTGGTAAGTTTGAAAATACAGTGAGTTACTGCATGGGACTGAGTCCAAAGGAATCTGAGCTTGTAGCAGGCAGTACTCGAGCTCTTGCACCTTGCTGCAGAGTGAGGCGGCTGGCACGCTGTGGGAGCAAAGAAAGTTAGATGCTTCTTTTCTTTTAATTTTCTTTCTGTCTCTCAGAACGTTGAATGGGTTTTGGGCATCTTCCCTGGGAGCAAAGTTTTGATTAGGGGGCTGCTTAAGAAGCGCAGGATATCAGGCTGCGAGCCACGTAACAAAACTTCTCTGCAGTGCAGTAACTCTTTACATTCTCTCTTAAACTGTTAATTTTTGGCCGCATACAAAGTCTTTCAGTGTTGCGCTTGGGGAACCTTGGCCTTGACTTCTGTGTTGCCTGAGACTGATGTAACCTTTGATTCTTGTTTTCTTTGTTAGGGTACTGTGGTGCTGATATTAAATCCTTATGTGCTGAAGCTGCCCTCTGTGCTTTGCGCCGCCGCTATCCTCAGCTATACAAAAGTAGCGAGAAACTGCAGTTAGATGTTGCTTCTATCAAAATAACAGCAAAGGATTTTGTCATGGCTATGCAGAAGACTGTTCCAGCTTCACAGAGGGCTGTGGCTTCACCTGGGCGAGCGCTATCATCTGTTTCAAAACCACTGCTTGAAAACACGTTAGCAAGAATTTTACAAGCCTTGCAGAGAGTATTTCCCCACGCAGAGTTTGCACTACAGAAGGACCAACAGCCAGGTATAACAATAACAGTCACTACTTTAAAATTCTGTCAAAGCAAAAAATTCTCATTTGTGCAATCAACATACACAAACCTCTTGGCCATAATGACAGCAGAATTTCAGAATATGCATGTGCATGCTTTTATTTCAGGAACATGGTGGATAGGTTTTAGTCTGGATTCTAAACTGAAGTGCTGGATGGGAGCTGTGAATGACTCACAATAGGCCGTAGAGAACTATGCGTTCTCTACTACAGCACCCTGTTTCTGACAGTAGCTAACATCATATTTACCATTTGTAGAGATGGATCTGAGGTTTAAAGTATGAGGCACCTCTTTCAAAATATTTAAATAGAGGGGAAAAAGGTATTTTTACATGAATGCTTCTAATTCCTGTCTGAAGAATGTCAGGACCACAATGCAAGCATAAGCGGTTTAAGCTAAATACTGTTTTAGCTATCGTGATTTTTTTTTAGCCATAGTCTCTTAACTTAAATGTTTGTGGATCACACTGTACACTTGTACAGGAGATGAGAATGGTTTAGTAGTGTGTACTTTGGGACTTGGCTTAGCATACGTGAGCTCACACCCCTGACTGCATCAGCCCTGATCAGGTTTACTCTGTCAGTTGGTGAGAGCAAAGAAATTGATAAACTCACTCCACTCTTGATTAATGGAAATCTGTTAATAGTTAGTTATGCTAATCTCTGGAGACTGTCCTACCAGGATGACTCCCAGTAGAGCCAGCAGATAGGTTAGCATTGGTAAAACAGAGGCAGAAATCCACCAACAAAACAAAAGCAGAGAGGCTAGGGGATTGGTAATTGCATCCCTTCTCTGTTGTCTGCCTTCCATTATCTACTCATTCGGTGATCTGTGAGGAGCCTTACTTAGCAGGTGTGTTGGTCTGTATATTCTGACTCACTAGTCCTACACAAATGGAAGTTTGTGGCCATCGCACTCGCTTAATTCCCTCGCTTCCAGTGCGGGAACCTGCCCCAGAAAGAAGTGGCCTTGTTGGGTTTTTCAGGTGTCTCGGAACCACCAAAGTTGTTCCTAATCATCTTTCTTCTAAGGAGAAAAAAACCAAACCACCTCCCAAGCACTTAGGACAGCTTTGTAGAGACTTGTGCGGTCTCCTTAGGTCTGTGGTAGGACGAACTCTTCAGAAAACAGCATTCGGTGTGTGCCCTCAAATGAAGAAATAGAAGAAAAGGGATTTCCAGCACTGATTTGAAGCTGTGTTAATGCGAGAGTGAGATACGGAGTATTCAGGAAAGTTAACAAACCTCTCTTGTCTTTCAGACAGTGTAAATCATGTTTTAAGAAATTATGCAGTTGACAGTGATGAGGAATCGCCATCAATCTTTGAAGATAAGCCAACTCATCAAATGCCCAGTAGAGAAAAGGAAAAATTCCTCAATTTTAGCAGGTAAATGTTGATATTAAGCTTGTGACATTTTAATGTGGAAGTTGTATAAGCCAACAGTTGAAAAAATAAGATTGTTGCCATCACTGTTGGGTCAGTTATTTTTCTCTGTTTCTATCGCTATGCTGTCCAGAAAATGTGACCAGCTGAGTTTGGTTAGGTCTCTAAGACCTTTGACTTCAGCCACTAAAGGTACAGTGGTATTGTGCTGGAAAAAACAAACGCTCTTCACAAATGTGTTTCATGCTAGGAAAGCAAGATTACTAGGAAATTAATACACAATTCAAAGATGAAACAATTAGAATGACTGAATACAATCTTGTACGTATGTAGCGTACTGCTGTAATTTAACTAATCCAATTGCGTACTTCAGATACAGCTAATGCGTTTCAGCGCCCACCTTAATTTTTTCCTAGAAACGTTGTTCTGCTCCTTCCTTCCCGCTGTCTCCAGTAACTACGGCCAAATTTCAGCTGAACTTGACAGATGTAGAGATCTCATAGTTACTTAAACTCAAGACCTACTGAAAATTGGGGTGTACAGATCCCGATTGGTGTGTGTTGAGAGAGAGAGCGAGAGCGAGTTGTATTTCTCCTCCATATCAGGTTACTGACCAGTTGTCGTGTGTGTATTTAGCTGGACAAGTCCCCGTGTGTGATTTAAGAGCCATTACTTAAGCCAGCCAAACGAATAGCAGAGATGCTGGGGATTGGCAGGATTTCTTTGGGGAGCTATGGTACAAGGTTGTAAGAAAATGAGCTTTGATAGTCTTCCTGATCACAGACCAGCTTATTATTTACTGGAACATGGAGAGTATTTACCAAAAAAAAGAGGTTAGGGAAAAACCTTTAACATCTGTGTGCCTAGTCATCACTTCATTTTGAAACTTACTATCTTCTAATTGTTCTAGAAATGCTTATTACCAGCCAACATCTTGCAGGCCACGGTTCTTACTAGTTGGAGAGCCAGGATGTGGGCAAGCTTCTCATTTGGCACCTGCGGTAATACATGCCCTGGAAAAGTTTCCAGTTTATACGCTAGACCTACCTGCTTTGTTTGTTACCGCCACATCACCGGAAGAAACATGTGCACGGGTATCTTTTTTTTCTTTTTAATCTCATAGGCTTCATGAACTGTATATAAACTAGTAAAATAAGCAAAATTCATTGTTAATAGAGGTGGCCTGGTTTGAACGTGCTGTTAGGTTTACTTCTGTCCAAAAATGCGCGTTTCTTTTTAGATCATATAATACCGAGTGAGGATGTTGTACATGGCCGTATTTTCTATTCCAAATTAAACCGTGAGGAATTTGCTAGCAGCTTGGGAAGCTGGGAGGTGCTGCTAATAAATCCCTCTTTATCGCAAGAAATCCTGCCCATTTCGGTGGGATCCAGAAAGTTGTTTTCATTGCTGCTTACGAGACTCTGCTCCCAGTAGGTGGCTCTGCATCAGCCTGACTGCAGGTCACGCACTTTTTGTAGGCTTTTTTATTAAATATAATAAAAAGGCAATCAAGGTTTTGGGGAAAAGAAGTGTTTCTTTTTTTTACATATGTACGCGTGTGTGTGTGTGTGTGTGTATATATATATATATATACAGCTTCGACTGGCCCCCGGGCTGAGGCGCTGCGGCGCCGGGGTAGCCACCCGCTGCCTCGGCGGGGCCGGGCCGCCCTCTGGCTGGTGTCCGCCGCCTGACGGGCGGGGCGGCGGAGTGGCTCGGCCCCCGCTCCCTGCCAGGGAGGCTGAGGCACCGGCCGCCGCTGCCCGGCCTCCCCGCGCACCCGCCCCGGGGCAGCGAGGCGCCGGGAGGATACGAGTGGGCGCTGCGGGCGGCGGCGGCGGCAGTTCCCGGCTCACCCCCCGCCCCAAAAGAAGTGCAGTAGTTTGTGAGACGCAAGATGGCGGCGCGGTCGTGAGCGAAGGCGGCAGGCGGGAGGGCGGCGTGGGCGCGGGCTGAGGGGGCGAGGCGGAGCGGAGCCGTCAGGCGTGCTCCCCGCACGCCCGCGCTTGCCCCCGGGGAACCGGCCAGGTGCTCTCCCGGCGGGGACGGGGCACCGCCAGCGCTCTCGCCGCCCCGCGCCTCCCCGGGGCAAGGGCGGCTCCTGGCCGGGGGGGGCGGGCGGGCCGAGCCGGGCCCGGCGGCGGCGACCGCCCCGCTTGCCTCCCTGTTGTCTGGCGGTGGCGGGCGAGCGGCCGGCGCTGTCCCCGCGGCCGGGGGGCATCGCCTGCCGGGGGCGGCGGGCTCCGAGCAACGTGGGGGAGCCAGGGTGGAAGGAGAGCCGGGGGTAACTTCGAAGTTAGACTGCTGCGTGCTCCCCTCCCACAGACACACACACCCCCGGCCCGCAGGGGGGTTTAAACCCCTTCGAGTCCGAGGACGATCTCCTCTCCCCGTTCTTCCCTCCTCCGCCCTGTGCCAGCTGCGAAGCCGGGAGCCTGGGCGCGGCTTTGCTCGCCACAGGGCAGAGGAAGATTCGGCTGACTCGTCAGTCAGAGAGTCAAGAAGTTCAATCCCGGTGCCGACATACGGGGTCAGACCGGAGTTTTGAAAGATTGTGGCAATGAACCCAGAGCACGAATGAAGCCTGAACTAGCGTGAACAGCTGGTCTGCTCAGAAAGAGCTGGACAGCAGAGGCCTGGGTGCTCTTTACCCACTTTTTCCCCGCGGTCCCCTGCAAAATGGCTGCTGTTTGGATGCAAACCACACCACGATCCAAAGTGGTACTGCAAATATCTTCAATACTGCTTCTGGGCTCTTTCCTCAGACCCCTAAGGTGCCCCCAGTGGTGCATTTTCAAGCCTTTCTTACCACCTCCCAAGGCCCTGGGATGAGCCAGCCAAGAGGCTGCAGAGGCACCGGGGCAAGCGCCCTGCTCCACTGCAAAACCACCATCCTCCCACCGATGGCTGCATCTCCCTCTGCCCGTGCCCGCTTCTCCCTGAGGGTGCTGCGGGCCCTCGCACCCGGTTCTGCTCACATCTGCTGGAGACAGCCCTTGAGACAGCCCTTGCCCAGCTGGGCGCTATCGCAAGGACCCTGTTTCTCTCGTGCATAACTTGCCCTCCCTCGTCTGCATCTCTTTGCTGGAGCCAGATATTTACCCTCGCTGCACATGCTGTCAGCTAGCCAGAAACACTAATATCCCCGTGGCAGAGCAACAAAGCCTTCCTAAGGATCCTCCGTGCCGCTCAGCCCGAGCCCTGCAGCTCCTGCCCTTCTGGGACCCCCACTGGCTTCGGTGGCTGCTGGGAGCATGGAGGAAAGGGGTTAGGTCCTCCTCAAGACTGTTTATTTGCTTCATTTTATCATGGTTGCCTTTAATTTTGAAGGCGCATGAATATGAAGTGTACAAATCACCAGAATAATACTGTAGCTAATTTTATGGCATCTTTAGCACCATCCAAAAAGAAAATAAAAAAATCCAACAACCAAGCAACTCCCCCTGCAATGGAGCAATCTAAATAAAGGTTTTTAGGCAATACAGTATTTGCCCGGATAGTTGTCAATGTTTCCACTACCAGTTTGTCTTCCTAAAGGAACTAAGCTTTGGCATGGCTTATATCAGAAAAAAACCCCACCATATTTAAATGTTTCCAAAGGGGTATGGGATGGAGGGGGATGATGTGAGTTAAAATCTCTAGGGGTGCAGTAAAATGTTGGCCTAAGAGCCTCAGAAAGGAAACGGCCTCAATTTACCTGTATTTACTTGCCCGTGATTGTGTCAGCATTGCAGCCAAAAAGAAAGGCCTGTAACGAAGGCCTGCTTATATTATACATAATAAGAAAACGTAGCCAAGAAGAAAGGCCTGTAATGAAGGCCTACTTGTATTATAGGTGATAAGAAACTCTTCATTATTACTTTAGGTAGAAGGCTAACGATTCTTAGAATGAGTACCTGCTACACATCATGAGAAAAAGGAGGAGCTACAAGACACTTCAAGGTCCTTATGTACATACTTTGCAGAAAGGGAGGACATTAATTGCCTCCGGCAACATCCTTATCTTGGTGAGGCGTATAGCAAACAATTACCAACACCGAAATATTGAGAGACTAGGGGAAAGGTAATTTGGGCCAGGGTCCCCACGACCACCGACTCATAAGCCCCCTACCCAAATTATCCCACCTACTCAAAAGATAGAGGCGGAGAAAGGAACTGAGCATGCGTTCTAGTTTGCATACTAGGCGAAGAAATATGAACCAATTATTGTAACGGGGAGCGTACCACTTTGTAATCTTTGTAACATTTGTGTATAAATATGACAAGAGAACCAGCGTTAGGGGTGCCTGATTAGAGGAACTATCCTCCTGACACCCAGCGCTGCAATAAAGGAAATGCCTGCTTCTTAATGCTAAATTGGTGTTAAGGAGTTTTCTTTCATTCCCAAATTTCAGTGACAGCACGGGAGGGAGCAGAGCAGAGCAGGAGCCCTCACACAGCCAGCCAGGTATCAGCAGCCAAGGTGTGGGTCCTCCTCGGGAAGAGCCAACTGCTGACGGTAGCGGTGAGGATATAATTTAACACCGCTCATTGCTAACGCCGAGGTGAGCTCAGCAAGCATGGGAGCTGCTACCCGCTGCACAACATTCTGCTGTGAAAAAAGCTGTCTCTATACGTCCGCACAGAGAGGCACGCAGACATGCACGTGCAGATACCATTAATAAAAGCTGTCTTTCAGAAGCCTTCCTCTGTAGTGTAAGGAAGGTCAATGATTTTCTTGTCAGCAGCAGCTTTGCTTGAAGGAGAGCCTTTAGGACATGGCTCATCCTGTGGTGGGGAAGCAATGTTTCTGCATTAATCATGAACCTCCTTTCTTTTTTTCATGACTATATTCTGCCTGATGTAAGTATAGCCTGCCTGACAGTCTAACACAGCCAGAAATGGTGTTTGCTTTATGGAGGAGGTGCAAATCCAAATAGAAAAGGATAGAGATATTCCAAGGGTCCTGTGTTGGGTTTGCATGGCAAGGTTTTGGTAGCGGTGGGGGTCTACAGGGGTGGGTTCTGTGAGAAGCTGCTAGAAGCTTCCCCTGTGTCTGATAGAGCCAATGCCAGCCGGCTCCAAGACGGACCTGCCGCTGGCCAAGGCCAAGCCAATCAGCGCCTCTGTGATAACATAGTTAAGAAGGAAAAAAACCAGTTAGAAAGGGAGCTTTTGCAGCCGGAGAGAGGAGTGAGAAGACTTAAGAAACTTTTCAGACACCAAGGTCAGTGCAGAAGGAGGGGCAGGAGGTGCTCCAGGCACCGGAGCAGAGATCCCCCTGCAGCCCGTGGTGAAGACCATGGTGAAGCAGGCTGTCCCCCTGCAGCCCATGGAGGAAGGATGAGGGGGTGTAGAGATTCCACCTGCAGCCCGTGGAAGACCCCATGCTGGAGCAGGTGGAGGCACCCAAAGGAGGCTGTGGCCCGTGGGAAGCCCATGCTGGAGCAAGCTCCTGGCAGGACCTGTGGAAACAGAGGAGCCCACGCCAGAGCAGGTTTGCTGGCAGGACTTGTGACCCTGTGGGGGACCCACGCTGGAGCAGTCTGCTCCTGAAGGTCTGCACCCCATGGAAGAGACCACGCTGGGAGCTTTCAGCTGCTGCAAACAGAAAAGGCAGGATGCGACAGAGGTGTATGGTCACCATCCCGTGTGAAACGATTTCTAATTGCTGCCACATAGATGACTGCATGCGTTTCTACATGTTCATAAAGCTCTAGGCCTATTACCAAGCAAATAAACGAACAAAAACCCCCAAACAAAACCAAGCAGCTACATTTTGGAGGTTCACCTAGCTTATTCACTGCAGGTGAATCCTACAGAGGCTCTCTGGTACGAGCAGCTAGTTCCAATAGCATCCATGTTGATGAAACAAATTTTCCAAAAGATGCGTTTCATGACTGTAGCTCTCATAGCTGAAACATATCTAAGGGCTCTACTGTACCATTTCCACAGTGGGCAGTAACTTTGGAGCACACACTATTAGCACCCTGACTCTCTGAAAAACCTGTGTGGCTTCTCTACACACAGAAGCAGACATGAACAACACCAACCCCCCCCCCGCCCCCGCAATCTGCTTCCTTAGGAAGCCAGCTTTAAAAAGTTGGTTTCACCTCCACAAATTAGGTCACAGCTTAAAAATGTGACAGAAATTGTGTTGGCAAGCCCCTGCACCGCATGGGATTCCTATCTGGTCCCATTCTCCCCACACAGGGGAAACAGCCGTGTAATACTCCCTCTCTCGTCAGGGCAGGTAAAGAGCAGGCCTCCTCTGCTTTGGCCAACCTCCAGGACTCCAACCTAGCAATTTTCCTAACTTCCTCACTGCAATATCCCCTGAAGATGAGGCCCTTGTTCTACCCTCTGCAATTCATGCAAAGGAATCTCCTTTACCCCCTGCAGCTAGGCCATTTTTAACCCTTTCCCCAACTGTAGCCTAGGATAGCGGCTTCTACGAGGGACTGGAAAACCCTTATAACACTGTAACTGTATGAATGTAAAATTCTCACACTGGATTTTGAAAGAATTTCAGAAAAGTAGGTATTAGTATTTTATCCTTGATGAGCTTTATGTCAACCTAACTTCAGGTTTCAAGTCATCGCTGCTAGAAATAAAGGTTCTTTTCAGGTTCCTAATAACTGAAAACATGCAAACCCCAAAACCAAACCCCCAAATCCATCATAACAACTGTTAAGACATTAGGAACCAACAGTACTAGCAGGCTGTTAGTGGGCTATTTTCAAATTCAACAAGCCCTTTTAAATTAAAGATGAGGAAGAGAACCAAAATCAAGAACAGCAGCCTACACCAGCTGCGGCAACACAGCAGTCACAGTCCATCACAGGTTGAATTATTTCACAAGCTTTATATCCTCCCAAAAATTGTGCTTGACACACTGCTGTTCTTCGTGTGCCGCCGTGGAGCATCTGGCTTCCTCTGCAGCCTCCCGTCGGGCAGCCTTCTCGTCTCCAGGCTGAAGAGACCCCATCTCCAGGCCCCAGGGACCTCGGTGGCCCACTGAGGGACTTCTCCTGGCGCAGCGGCTGAAGCTGTGACGCCATGTTGTCTTGTCCCCTTTTCTCGGGGCTCAGTGCAGAAGAGATGACACCCCTTCAGAAGGGGTGAGGGGTAGGGCAGAGGACGGGGGACAGGAAGGAAGCCTGCAGGCCGGCCAGGTGCGGAGGGTCAGCCTCCCGGCTAGCGCCGAGCGCGGAGGCAGGGCCGGCGGTAGGGCACTGGCCGGATGACCCTACGGCACCGCGTCGATGGTGGTGTGGAGGGGAGCCCTGGCACGATGTTGTGGTGCCAGGGGAGCCATCCTGGAGGTGGATCCACCTCCATCGGCTCCTCCTCGTCTTCAGGTGGATCCACCTCCATTGGCTCTGCACCATCAGCTACGCGGTCCTCTTCCACGTAGCTGATGGTGCCTCCCCTCTGACGCAGCCTCTTCCTCCGCTCCTCCTGCAGCTCCTCCTGTGGGCGACCACACAGAGGTGAGCGCCCGCTCGCTTCGCCTCTTTGAGTCTTCATTCTTCCAACTAGTGGAGAGTCTGAGGACTCGAAAGCTCAGCGAATGTGGGACAAGTGCTGGGGGGGCCAGTATTTATAGGGTCCGGAACAGAATGTGGTGAGGTAGCTTGTGACATCAGGAGGCCACTGTGATGGCTATGCAAATAGCCATCAAGGGCTATCCTGGCAGTTGGGGAGCCTGTGGCCTTAAAGGTACCCTACTGGGGGTAGGGGAGGGCGGCCCTTTCCTGGGGATCGCTCCCCCGTGTCCATTCCTAATGGAGGGACATTTCAGGGATCAGGTCTGAAATGTGGGTAAAGATTTTTCTGAGGAGGGATGGAGATGTTTGGACTCTACCCACCCAACCTTTTTGGCTCCATTTTAAAGGCCAAGGGATTGGTACAAATCTGTGTGAGCCAGATGGAGACTTTCCACCAACTTTGGTGGAGCTTGGATCAGGCCCAATGTGAGTGGGTTCTCCAGAGCTCGGGGAGAAGAGGGGGGAGCTTTGCAAGGTCTAAGTGGTCCAGAGAAATGAGGATCGCTCAGCTGCCATCCCCCTGGAATGAGCACATGGTTGTTTCCAGCAAAGGCAATCTGTTCTTTCCACTCCTGAACGTTTATTTGGGTCAGGGTGGGAAAATCCGATTTAGTTGCCAAAGTCTCACTGGGGTGGTAAAAATATAAATACCACCTATGATTACGTGTGTATTCTGAAAAGTGGTTAGTGAGTATGTTTATGACATTTGGCCACTCGCAGGGAGTTACTCTCTCTCTGCCCCCTCCCCTCAATTCACGTGCTTCCACTGAATACGAGTCCTGCCGGGGCCTGTAAAACCACTGCGGGGGGATGGAGCCAGAGCGATCCTGTACCCGGCTCCTCGCAGGGCTTCCCGCAGCACAGCCTGCAGAGAGGAAACCTCCTTCCATGCTCTTGGCCCCACCTGAGCGAGCCATTGCACGGATGTGTTGTGATGCTTTCCCAGTGCTAAAGCTACATCATCTGTTCAGGGACCCATTTCACGCCTCACCTACCAAGGATGTGAATTGTTCACAGCATCATCCTTGGACCCTTCTCCCCAACAGGAGCAGGCCACGTGTTTCATGGTGGCAGCGCTGAATTTGACCTGTGATGGATCAAGTGGGGCAGAGGGCAAGGAGGATGAGTGCTATGAAGATGCTGTTACCATCCTTCTACCAACCTAGCAGAAGAATCCATTGCTGCTTTCTCAGGGTGGATGGCAATGGAGCCCTGTTGTGATGTGATTCACGTTTGGTTACTGGGAAAATGGAGAGGAGCTTTACCAACTATGTGTGAAGCCACATGACATCTAAAATCACAGCAGCTATCAATCCATCCCAAACCCGCAGTGCTTTGTGCAGAGCACTGCTTACAGACGCAGTTCTCAGCCTCTCCCAGCCCTGGCCAGACAGGGAACAGCAAGAACCCAGAGCAATTTTGGCACTGCTAGGAACAGATTGGATCCACGCTGCTCCAGCCCTAGAATGCAACATCTCCATCCAAGAGCTACAACTGCCCATCCCAGCGCTGTTCCTGCATGCATCTTTCCACTAGAGGAAACTTCAGCTGGAGAAGACGGTCTTTCTAAGCTTTGCATCCAAAACAACGGGATTACACCTTGGTTTCTGAGTGTTATGTAGGACAAAGGCAGCACGTCACAAAGCGGGGCCACTCACTGTGGCTTTCAAAGTGAGATTTACATTTGTATCGTGCCTTACGTACCTTGGTCTTGTAGAGAGGGCTGGGATGTGTTTGCAGACTAGGTGGCCTGTGAACTGGGCAGATAGTCCAAAATAGTCCTTTTTTGGCTATTCGGAACTGCCAGTGGATTTGTGCCTCTCGTCCAAATGGTGCTAATTAAAACCTCTTCAAGCTCATCCCCCTGATTACGGAGAGAGGGCTGAGACCACAAGCAGAGCACAGTGGAGGATGCCACAGCCCATAGGCTGACCCCACACCACTCTGCAGACCCCACGTTTGCATTTAGGGCATTATTTACTCTGCTACTAGCAATGTTCTCTTAAAATATATTGAAGGAGAGACTGGGAAAATGAAGTGTATGAGATTTAGCTCGCACTAGAGGATTTCAGCATCCAAGAAAGCCAGAGCGTCCAGTCCCTCAGACTTAATAGAAACCTCCTGCTTTATTAATGTTGCCTTTTTTTTTTTTTTTTTTTCCCCTTGTCCACAGGTCCTGGGCAGAAAGTCAAAGCTGTATTTGAGGAGCTTTCCTGGAGGTTTTCATTAATAGCAGGGCCAGCCAGGGAATCCACTGCAAATGTAAAAATAATAGATTTGAGAGCCCTAAAAGGATGGAGATTTACTCACTGTGGAAATATTAGTAGGAGCGGGGCGTTCCCATGGCTCGGCATTGCCTGCCTGTGAGCTTTGAAAGCTGCCCGAAGGCCAAGGAGATGCTGGGGAATGGGAGCAGGAAGGAAGGTTGCCTCTGAGCGGCACGGCAAGGCAGCTGCGGCGGCTCTGCTCAGCACTGATCTTCCACTGCTGGTGGACATGCCTAAACATAGGATCGTTTCAGGTCCTTCCCAGGCTAAAGAGAAAAAGGTTAGGTGGACAGAGAAGATCTGCTCCTTGTTCCCACCTTGGAGATGAAGGTGCAGGGTGGTGCTGATCCTCAGCAGGTCAGGAGGGACACGCAGAGATGTGCGCAGGAGAGAGGGATGCTGCTTGGTGCGAGAGAAGGACAACAGCATCCAGTTCTTGTGGGGCTGCTGAGACCACGTCCCTTGCTTCCAGCTGACTCTTGCCAACAGGACTGTAACCGTGGGATAGGGGCCGTGAAACAGAAACTATAGGATCAGGTTGAGATAATTACTTTGCAACCAAGGTAATAGGTAATGAAGCTAACTGACCATGGCAAGGTACAATGCTGCTATGTCCCATGTACAGTCCCTACCAAACTGAACAATAGGTTTGGAGATGTTAATCTTATGAAGTAAGTTGCTATGGACAGGTGCATCCACAGCAAGGACACTGCACATGCCTGCAAGAAGAGGGTCACGCAGCGGACACGGGTGCGCGACCACTGACGACCACCAGAGACCCTTGAGGACCACCGACTCAAATCACTGAGCAGGCGTGATGGGGAGGAAAATATGGAAATGGCTTTGAAGAAATGATTATCATAGGACTGCCTTTTCTGAGAAAAATGATGACTATGTATGTTTTGATCCTACATACCCTGTGTGTTGGTGATCACCTGGCATGCACATTGGGTGGAGCTGATTCCCCGTGCATCCAGCGCTGCAACAAAGAATGCCTGCCTTTTAACACTACATTGGTGTTACGAGGTTTATTCCCAGGTTTCGGTGACAAACCCAAAGGTATGCTGTGGCATTGCTTCACTTTTGGCCCCTTTCCTCAGGCTTGGTAACTCTTTTGCAGAGTCTGCTTTTTCCTCTTTCTAACAGGGGATGTCTGGGGTTTCACAGGTTGCTTTGTTGTGGGGCACCACCTGTACCCCTGGATTTGCCTTCATAAATGCATCCTTGTACTAGGAAAGAAACGTAAAATTACCAGTCGTGCCAGTGATGACATTATACTATCCACAGGGATAGCAAAGCTAAAGATACAAACAGATTTCCTCTGATTTCCAATATAACCTACAAGTAATCCACAGAACATAAGATCATCCTTTCACCTCTGGCTAATAAGAAAGCCTTGTCACCTCTTGATCATCTGCTGCCATTTTTTCCCCCTTTTCTCCTGGCAAAACTTGTCAAATTCACTTTCCTCTAAACTGGTCATGGTTTTGGTCAATCTGCTTGCTCTGAGGAATCTATTTCATGGACAAACTCTAACCAGTTCTGCTCAGCATGAAACTCGGGAGTCAAGAGCGCAGCCTGGAAACTGGTGACAACCCACTGACTTCAGTGCTAGAAAACTATTTTCTTGGACTTCACGCTTTTCATATGCAGCAGTAAAGTAAGAAAGTATAAATTCCTGAGCTGGCCGTAGCATTGTTGTTGCTCAAGCATGTATTGCACATGGTAATGCACCTTTCTTGGATTTTGGTTGTTCAGATGAGGCGCCTCCAGCCTTTCTCTTTCTCCTTGGCATAGCTGAATTTCTCCTGTCAAAAGGAACAGGGCTGTACTGAGGGAGGAGGTTGAATTTCTTCTCAAATAATTCTTCCAACTGTGCTAAGCTAAAGGGCAGGCAAAACCAATCAAATTAAATGTCACTCCATTTCTGTAGAAAAAAAATATCTTGTTTAGGAGAATGTGTGCATATATACATTCCTGTCTACATAATGGAGAGAGAGGGGGAAAGAGAGAAGCGCGCACACACGGTAAACATCATACTGTTAACCCAAGTTTGGGAGGAGAATGTACACTCCAGCTTCTGCATTTGTAACTCAGTACAAATTGATTAGTTGCGTATATTAAAATTAGAAAAAATACAGACATGGGTTTCACGCTGGGGACATTTAGCTCTGTTTGCTGCACAGATTGGTACAGGAGCTGTGTCTGCTCTGTGAGGGGAAGGAAAACAAGACCATAAAGAAACCAACCAATAAGATGGTTTGTAAAACCTCACGTGAAAGTCCTAACATTGGAATGGAAACAATAACAATTCAAAGCAGAGGAATCCGAGTGTCCCAGAACAGTAGCTTGTTTCCCACTTCTCTTACCTAGCAGAGAGATGCATCAGCCCCAGTGCGTGAGGATTTACAAGCGGTGACTCAGACTGCAGCGTGGGGCTCTGCAGGGCTACAGCCCCCTCTCCCTCCAGTGCTGCTTTGCCAGCACCCGTTTCTCCTGACTTTTGTGGTACCCACCCCACGGATAGATTTTCACTGGGCTTTTTGTCCTGCCGGCTCCATCTGTTTCTCAGCCCCAGCTCTGTCTGCTTGGGAAGGGCGACGTGAGGCTGTGCCCCCTTTCCCACTGCTGGCACTCTTCCTCCAGGTGCCACCGCTCTGCCAGGACCGGTCATCTCTGCTGACACATGCCACCCTGTTTGTGCTGTAGCCAGGACTGCCTCTGGTCTGCTCCCGTTTACAGCAGTATCGCTTCGGAGTAAGACCGTCCATGCCAGTGCTGTGCTTTGGGGGAGCTGCATTCAAGCCCTGACAAGGAAGAAGAAAAATCAGAGGTGGCATTCCAGATTTTTCAGTTTCAATGGGAAAAGACTCCCAAGGCAGGTTCCCTCCAATCCGTGGGCCAGTCTCGATGCACCAGGTGTTTTGGAGAGGATAGCACTGTTCTGGTGTCAGATAATGTCCTTCTGTCCCGACACCCACCAAGCCTTTGTTTTAAGATATTTAGGAACTGGATGACGTTTCTGTGAACCCTGCAACCACCTGCAGGCTTTGAAACCTGCCAGTTGCATGGTCTTGGGGTGCAAGTCGGAGGGGTTGTTCAGTTTGCGCGCTGCCGTGCCCGCTCCAGCAGTGGCACGGCTGATGGTGTGCCCCAGCTGAGGATGCCTCTGCAGATACGCCTCATTTTGCAGAGCCAAGAATAGGAACCCTGACAAGCATCAGCATTTCCAAACCTGAATCTAGATAAAGTTAGTGCCAGGTGAGAGGTGGGTGACAGGGTCTCAGCTTGGGCTGAGCCCATGCAGAGGAGCTGCTGCAAGGCAAGAGTCCCTTTTCCTCGACAACAAGTGGCTTGAAGGGTTTGCGTTCTCCGCTCCACAATAACTTGTAGTAAGCAGGGTGCAATCTGCTAAACCTTATTGCGATTGGTTGTTTTTACTGGTGAAAAAAGAGTTTACAATGGGTAGAGATCATTATGAAAGGAGGCCCACAGCCTTTCACACGTGCTGGTCCTCCAGGTACATGCAAAGAGAGGTCTGTGTGGATACCAGAGCTCCTGCGAAGGAGCTCAAACACCCAACCAGCATGTTTCCAGCCAGCTGAGACCTCTGGCCACCGGTGGCCTGGGAGAGGGAGGGAGGGAGAAGTGAGTTTTCTTACCAGCTGGGGAAAAAGCAGTGAAGCCTATGGATGGAGATGGACTGCAGGGTCAGATGCCAAAGCAGCCTTCCTAGGGCTGCTGGTCAGACCCCTGACAAGCCCCGGTACCCTGGGAGGCAGCAGCCAGCCCTGCAGCCTGCTAGCGAAACACTTGAGCTCCAACACGGCTCCTCCTTCTGTGCTTTTCAACAGCCCTGCAGCCCCCCAGCCCCAGCCCACTGCGCTGGTGGGCCGGGGAGCTGGAGGCATTTTCCCAGCGCTCTGATCTAACAGCACCAGTGGGACTGTTTCCAGCACACTGCCACTGGAGGGCTTATCGGCCTCCCTCCCTATCTCCCACCACCCCGGCCTGATAAACGAGGGGCTGGTGGCAGCCGGGGGAAGCACCCAGAGCAGGGGATGGAGCTGGGGACTGGCCAAACACAAAGGTGGCAGGGCTGGGGTGCTTCTCCCGTGAGCCCCTCCCTGTCAATGAGGATGTTGATACCTGTGACTATGGAAATCTTAAGATCAATTCAAGCAATTAGAGCCATTGCTCAATCGATGTAACCAAGCAAAAGGGAAACCATTGTCACTTAGGAAACAATTAGTTGCAAGATAAGGAGCTCTGGAACAATCTCATTTTAAAGAGCTGGGCCTTGGAAGAACAGATGTGCAAAAAAAGATAAGAGAGTTACAAGGTGATCCCAAAACCAGCCTTGAGGGATAAGGTATATGTGATACCAGGAGTGAGTCTGAAGACCCCCGAGGTGTCAACAAACATGGGGGAAAGACCTTAGCATATGCTAACGAGTTCCCAAGGAAGATCCCTGCCTGTGATAAGCACTACTGGGAAAGATACTGAATATGTCTATGAACATAGTAGAAATACTTGCTAGTTTTGTCTTTTGGGTGTGCACCTTAGGTGGAGTTATCCCCCGTGCACCCAGCGCTGCAATAAAGAATGCCTGCTTTCTAAAACTTCCAAATAAGCCTTAGAGAGTGACTATTTTGCCACTTTCCGGTAACAGTGTGGTGGAGGGGAAGCAGCAGAGCAGGCCCTTCCCCACAGGGTAACAGAGAGCAAAGGGCTTCCAGGCCTGGGGCAAAGGGAATGCCCAATGGAGAGGTGATGGGAGCATTGTGGGAGCGAGGAAATACATCCCCACAAAACTCAGAGGCACACCAGAGTGGCTCTAGTATTTCTTGCCAGGTGGAAAGTAACTGCTGACACCTGCCTATCTTGGGCAGGAACAGGTTTTCCCTAAATTAGCCTAATTAGCAGGGGATAAAAAGCAGCTCACCTGGGGCTGTGTCTCTCTGCTTTGTGTTGGAGGGGTGGCTCTGAGCTGCAATAGTCTGGGAGCATCTGGGATGTCCTGGATGCTAAAGGTGTGTCTCCCTTACCCACTGAGCAGAAAAGTTCAAAAAGACTTGTTGGTTTTTTTTTTTTTTTTTGATCTTCAGGAAAGATGCCCTGGTGTGTCCCTATGGACACCTGAGCAGTCCCTGTGCATCCCTGGGGGTCCCTCAGCTGCTCCCTGGCTGGCCTTCAGCTGCTGTGGGTGTGGGACATACAGCTATTGCTCTCTAGTGGCTCCTGGCCTGGGGAAGGCTGGCTCCCCCCACCCCTGGCACTGGGGATGCTCGGGTCCTGCTTCTGGTCTCCCCCACTCTGGGACACCTGGGCCCGGCATTGTGGGTGTGATCGCACCCGGCAGCAGCTTGCCCACGCCCGGAGGTGGCTCACCCACTCGGTGGCACCTTGTCCCTTCATCTCATGGGGGCTGGACTGTACCAGGAACAGCTGGTGGTGGTGTTTGGGGGTTTTTTTTGCCCAGGGTTTGGTGTGACAGACCTGGCTTGCAGCCCCCAGGCACGGCTGATGGGCACTTACACCTCGCACTGGGTTGTTTCCCAGCCTGGGAGGTTTTCCCGAGCAGGGAACCTCATGTTGGAGATTTTGGAGAATAAATGAAAGAGGGAGTTTGTCTCCAAATACTCCATAGCTTTCTTGTAATGCATTTTAAACCGTTCAAGCTGAGAAGCGCGAGGCTTTGGTAAAATGCATGTACAGGAAACCCAAGAGGGAGGTAGTGAGACTGTGTGGGAGCCAGGGCCCAGCTCTGCAGCATCGCTGTGAGGCAAGAAATTGAGGAAACTAAGAGGCAAGCTGAGGGAATGGCAGGATATTTGTAAAGGGGAATGGACTTTGCCTAACTCCTGGGATTGAGGGAGGGTCCTCCCTGTGTGCAGGGCTTTGTGAAATGCTGGGGAATCACCATCTATTTTGGAGGGTTGTGGTGGGTTGACCCTGGCTGGGGGCCAGGTGCCCACCAGAGCTGCTCTATCATGTCCCTTGGTCACCAGACAGGGGAGAGAGAAAAAGTATAGCAAAAAGCTTCTGGGTCGAGATAAGGACAGGGAGAGATCACTCACTAGTTATTGTCACGAGCAAAACAGACTGAACTTAGAGAGGAAATTCATCTAACTTATTACTAAGCAAACAGAGTAGAGGAATGAGAAATACAATCAAATCTTAAAACACCTCCCCCCACCCCTCCCATCTTCCCAGGGTCAACTTCACTCCTGGCTTCAACCTCTGCCCCCCCTCAGCAGCACAGGGGGACTGGGAATGGGGGTTATGGTCAGCTCATCACACGTTGTTTCTGCTGCTTCTTCCTCCTCAGGGGGAGGACTCCTCTCATCGTTCCCCTGCTCCAGCATGGAGGAGTCCCTCTCATGGGAGACAGTCCTTCACCAACTGCTCCAACGTGAGTCTCTCCCACGGGGTACAGACCTTCAGGAGCAGACTGCTCCAGCGTGGGTCCCCCACGGGGTCACAAGTCCTGCCAGCAAACCTGCTCTGGCGTGGGCTTCTCTCTCCACGGGTCCACAGGTCCTGCCAGGAGCTTGCTCCAGTGTGGGCTTCCCACGGGGCCACAGCCTCCTTCAGGTGCCTCCCCCTGCTCTGGTGTGGGGTCCTCCATGGGCTGCAGGTGGAATCTCTACACCCCCTCATCCTTCTCACAGAAGCCACCCCTGTAGCCCCCCACGCCCCCCCAGGCTACCAAAACCTTGCTATGCAAACCCAACACAGGTTGCTAACCAATTTGTGGCTGCTAATCATGTCCATTCACCCAACCTGAAGTGAATGATAGAAGAAAGCTTGTAGTTGGCAGTGGGTGCAAGTAATATTTTATTTTCTGTCAAAACCATGTCCTTTGATTGAACTTTGTTCATTATAATCTAATTCTAATACCAAAACACACCTCCATTCTAAAAGCTACCCACCTTTGAGGTATGAGCACCCCTCACTGGGCATGCTCCTTGAATTTCTCTAAGCATATAGCTTTAAATCCAAGCGAGAAAACTTTCTACCCATCACAATAAGGTAACTATGTGATGCAAATGGAATTTTGTAATGGTTTTGTAACCTAAGTGTATAAACGTATAAGGGATTAAAGGCTAGGTGTGCATGTTAGGAGGAGAGATCCCCCATGCACCCAGCGCTGAATAAACCAATGTTGGCTTTCTAAACTGCATTTCTGTTTGGAAAGTTGTTATTGCCCTTTGAGCGGTAACAAGGGGGACCGGCATGAGTGAGGTGAGAGGTGCTGGGAGTGGAGAAATAAGCAGGGCTCCTAAGGCCTGGTTATTGACAGTTTGTCTCTTTTTTTTTTTTTTTTTCCCTTTTAGAGGGCAAACACTGAGAAAAGAAACAGTCTGTGGAAACACAGCATTTTGAAGAAAAGTATATGGTGGGAGTTAAAACTAAATCTTAACTAAAACGTGCAGATACCTATTAATGGAAGAGATCCTCTTTCTGCAACTTGTGGAACTAGGTTCATTTTCAGTTGGGAGGCGGGTGAGTCCACTTTCTGCAGGAAGGAGGGGTTTCCTCACCTGAGGGAGTGGGTGATTTTGCCTGGCTTTGGAGCAGCTTGGGCGCTCCCTCCCCCCCTTGCTCTGTGTGACTGGAAGGCTCCAGCTGGGCATAGCACTTCTAACCGGTTCCTGGTGGGACTCCCCCAGGGGTGGGGTGCTGCCAGTACAGGCCTCAGAGCATTAAAGGGCCCTCCTAGGGTGAGGGATTGTTGCCGTAGCATTCTTTCAGCCTCCTGCAAGGCTAGACTGACCACAAAGAGGCTTTTCTCCCAGACCCAGTATCGCTTTTCTGCAGCTTTGAAGCTGCCTGAGTGAAACCCTCCGTTGCACGCTGCCACACGTGTAGAGATGCCCCAGGAAGGGCAAAACCCCGTTCCACCTGGAGCGGATCTGTCGGGTGTGCTGGGCCCAAAGCTTGCTATGCCCCTGCTTCAAAACCCAGTAATTTTGGGGCTTCCTCATGAAGAGGGGTCCAATCCCAGGAAGCTCTTTTGCACGTTAGATCGTACAGGGGACGAGCTGTGGCAGAGAAATCCGGACTGTGCTTCCTCCAGCATACCAGCAAGCCTAGGGTATGTTGCAGCTCCTTTTTGTTTTCTGGGCTTTCTCTCTGTTGTAAGGTGGCCAAGGTTTTGTTGGAATACACACGGCTCCTCCTTTCCACCAGCTGCCTAAGCACTTCACCTCAGCGGAGGGAAGTTGTACCTTTTCTGCCGGAACCTGAAGTTCTCAACTTTCCAGGTGAGTAATTCTTTTCTTTTGGGTTTGTCCCACTGCAGGGCCATCGGACCCCCCCCCCCCCACCCCCCCCCCCGCAATATATCATCAATGTATTGGTACGTTTTAACTCTCCCCTTGGGGATGATTTCTGGTAATGCTGGGGCCATGGCGTGATGTGCCAAGGTAGGCGAATGCCCATATCTTTGTGGCAAAGGAGTAAAGGTCTATTGTATACCTTCCTATGTGAATGCAAATCTATCTCGGTCGCCTTCCTGAAGAGGAACCATGAAAAACATATCTGTTACATCAGTGGGGGCTAAAATGTTGTGGGACTGTTCCTGTATGGTGACAATCAGTTGGGCTGTATTAGTCACGGCCGCAATCAGGGGACCAGTGCCTGCGTTTAAGGGCCAATAATCGATGGTTAGCCGCCACTTCCCATTTGGTTTGCAAACTGGCCACACTGGAGAGTTATCAGGGGAGTGAGTTTGAATAATTACCCCCTGTTCCTGCAGCTCTTTTATCATGGGAGCGATTCCATCTGTAAAAGAAATGTACCAGACGTGAGTTGCCCTAGGTTTGCTTTCTTGCAGCGCTGGATGCATGGGGGAATCAGCTCCGCCCAACGTGCACGCAGGTGATTACCAACGCACAGGTTATATAGGCTCAAAACATACATATTCACCTCGGTGTGTTTCTAATGTCCCAAAGTAGTAAATTTAGCGCTTCTGGCCACTTCAAGCCAGTTTGTTTACAGGTTTTAACTAATTTGGCTTTGATCGTCCTAGTCATCCTTTCTACTTGCCCTGATGATTGTGGGTGATAAGGTGTGCGCAATTGCATCTTGATATTTCATGAATGATAAAGTTGCACTAAAATTGCGGCAGAGAAATGTGCTCCTCTGTCCGAGTCATTATTTCAGGAACTCCGTACCTAGGTATTCTGTCTTTCAACAGAGCTTTAACCACTGCTTTTGAGTCGTTCTTTCGAGTTGGGAAAGCCTCCAACCAGCCGTGGAGATATTAGCCTGTGCAGGCTGCCCATGGATGTGCTGGTAGCCGGGGATGGACGCCAGCAACAGCAGGGGGGCTGGGGCCACCGCTGTGCCCTCTGCACCAGTGCCACCGGATTCCCCAGGCATGGAGCTACTGCCTTGGGTGCCGTTTTCCCTGGACCCCCTGTGCTCCCTCCCCCTCCCACACAGGCACGGAGCGGTTCTGGAGAAACAGCTTTTAATTGACAAAACACAAGAGAAAAGGTCCCATCAAAGCTACTCTAACCCCCCTCCCTCCCCCCCCCCCCCCCCAAATACACCACCCCTCCTCCCCCATCCCCCACCTCCACCTCATCCCTGCTCGGGCTCTACTTCCCCCCCCTGCCACCCCCGTGCTGCCTGCCAGAGCCCTGCGCTTGCTGGCCGGCTTTGGCAAGGCGCTCTGCCCCCACTTCTTCCCCCGCTTCTCGCAGGCGGCAGCCTGGGACGGTGGCAGGGCCATCCCCACAGCCCCCCACGGCTCCTGGGGCTCCATCCCCATGGTGTAGAACTCTCCCAGGCTCAGCATGGTGTCGGTGGTCTCGGGGACGCTGTAGTCAGGGGTGAGCAGCTCCTCGGGCAGGGAGAGCGAGGCAAAGTCGCAGTGGGGGGTGGCTGTGCTGGTGCCACCAAGCTCCCCAGGCACAGGGCTGCTGCTGCTGAAAGCATCCTGGCTGACCCCCACCGTGTCCAGGGAGCAACCAAAGAGCCTTAGGGCCTCTTCGAGAGGCACCTCCTCGGACACGGTGAGGTCGCCTGCCAGGTCCCCAAGGACTTGGTTCTGGGAGGCAGCAGAAGGGCAGGAGGGGTCGTTGCTGCCCAGGGGGCTGTTGCTGCCCAGGTGTGCCTCCGCAGTGGTGGCCGTGCCGTAGATAGTGAGCTGGGCAGGCTGCTCCTCGACGTGCTGGTAGCCGGCGCTGGATGTTGGCAGCACGGGGGAGGCAAGGGCCACCGTGTTCCCTTCTGCGCCTGTGCCACCATGGTCCCCATGCATAGGGCTGCTGCCGGCATCCTCGTGGCTGGCCTCCACCCCATCCAGGGAGCAACCCAAGAGGCTTAGGGCCTCTTGGAGAAGCTCCTCATCGGAGACCTCAAGGTCTCCTGGCAGGTCCTCCAGGGCTTGGCTGGGGGAGTCATGGCTGCCCGGGGGGATGTTGGTGTCCGGGTGTGCCCCCGCAGGAGTGGCCGTGCCGCAGATGTTGGTCTGGGCAGGCTGCCCCTCGATGTGCTGGTAGCCGGGGATAGACATCGGCAACACCTGGGGGTTGGGGCCACCACTGTGCCCTCTGCACGGGTGCCACAGGAGTCCCCAGGCATGGGGCTGTTGCCAGAAACATCCTGACTGGTCCCCACCGCATCCAAGGAGCAACCAAAGAGCCTTAGGGCCTCTTGGAGAAGCTCCTCCTCAGAGACTTCAAAGTCTCCATCCGGGTGCCCAGGGGCTTGGTGGTGGGGGCCAGCAGAGGGGCTGCGGGGGGTGTCAGGGCCCAGGGGGATGTTGGTGCCCGGGTGTGCCCCCGCAGGGGTGGCCGTGCCTGAGCTGTTGATGTGGGCAGGCTGCCCCTCGATGTGCCGGTAGCCAGGGATGGACGTCGGCAGTGCTGGGGGGTCTGGGGCCTCCGCTCTCCCCTGATAGTTTTGGGGTGTGACGTGTGGCGGCTGTCCCTGCGGGGTCAGAGGGGCTGCCCAGGCTGGGAGGGGCCTGCAGCCCCTGGGGCCCCCCCACAGGGCAGCACCCGGCAGAGAAGCGGTGCCATGGCTGAGCGTGGAGCTGGCCGGGGGAGGCAGGCTGGTGACCGTCCACTCGATGTGGAAGACCCGGGGGTCGAAGAAGCAGCCGCATGGAGCCCTCTGCAGACCTGTGTGGGTGAGAGGGAGCTGTGCTGGGCCAGGGGGTTGGGGCCCTCCAAGGACAGCCACCGAGCTGGCCCCGATGGCCGACATCCCCCAGCTCTGTGCTGGGCACGTGGGGAGCTTGTGGCCGGGGTGCTCCGCGCGGGGTGAGCTGCTGTGCTGGTGGGACAGGCTTGCAAAGCAGGGAGGAGACTGGCTTCTAGGAGGTGAACCGGGAGAGATGGCCCCAAGCATTGGGGAAATGCTCTGGGACTTGGATTTGCTGGGCACGCATCAGCCAGGCGAGAGCAGGGACGCTTGCCTGGGCTTGCTGAAGCCCTGTGCCAAAAGTGCCCTGGGGACAGGGCTGATGGGGATGCTGGGCGTGCGCGGGGGCCGGGGGATGGCGAAGGCGCCGGGGTGGCAGAGCAGCCAGGGGTGCCGTACGTGGTGGTGGTAGTGCCTGGTGGCCCTGGGGTGCCACGTGCAGTGAGGGTGCCCAGGCTGCGGGGAAGGGCTGCTGCTGGCGGGGCAGTGGGCACAGGTTGGCTGCGCCTGGAAGAGAGACAGGAGCGATGGCCGACGGTCACCTCCGCTCTTGCCCCCAAGAACCATCCTGGGGTGCAGGGGTCAGGGTGGGTCTGTACCTTGGGGGTAGAAGGTTTGGGGAAGGAGAAAAGTCTGCGGGAGCCGGGGTGCCGGGGGCCCCCGGGGGCCGCGCAGTGGGAGCCGCAGTGGTGGCGGTGCCATGTTGCGTTCTGGCTGTTGGCTGCTAAGGACTCTCTGGCGTCTCCCAGGAAGGAATGTGGGGTCTCCACGTGTTCCGCCCCGCCCCAACAGCCTCCCCAGCCCCTCCTGCCTGGGGAGGGAAAGGGTTCAGGGGGGGCCTTGCTGCGTTCCCAGAGCTGGCATCTCCTTGGGATTTGTGGGACTTGGTGGGACGAGTGCCACGCCTGGAGTGCTGGCATGGAGGCTGCAGGCTGTTCAGGAGGGGTAGGCAGGGCAGGCGAGGTGGAGGGGTCGCACTCTGTGTAAGGGAGAGGTTGGATGGTACAGCCCTTCCAGTCAGCAAGGATGTGGTGGAGAGCCTCTGGGTGAGGCTGAGGGGCATGGAAACAAAGCAGCTGTTGCAGTGGGTGTCTGCTACGATGGCCCAGCCGGGATGGCCGCACTGCGGAGTTATTTGATAGGCCCTGAGGAGAAATCTCTGGACGAGCAGCCCTTGTCCTGAATGCAGATTTCGACTTCCCAGACATCCGCTGCTTGTCCGAACAGCGGATTCGTTGCCTGGTGTGCAATAAGCCGATTCTGACACACATAGGAGACATATTGCTTTTTATTCAGGCCTGGGTGCTGGGTGGATTCCACAAATCAAGCACACCTAATGCCCGTTCTCTGTCATATTTATACACAAACCTTCCAAATTAGGAGACTCCCAGTTACAACGAGTGGTTCAGATTTCTTTTGGTAGTATGCAAACTAGAAGGCATGCTTGGTTCTTTTCTCGGCCTTTATCTTTGGGTAGGTGGTATAATTTGGGTAGGGGGCTCGTGGGTCGGTGGTTGCGGAGACCCTGGCCCAAATTACCTTTCCCTTAGTTTCTCAATACTTCTGGCACTCCCAAATGGTTCTTCAGGGTCTGTTGATCAGACTAATGATGTATGGGTTATGCTTCTACCTCTTGACAAGCACGTCTTCCTTGACACCTTGTCTGGGTAAATAGGAACTGACATAATGGTAGCACTGTACAACGGCCATCCTCAGGAGTCCCTAGCCGCTATTTACAAAACTCTCTGTGACATCCTGAACTGTGAAAAACTATCTGTAGCATTCTTAACTATGGAACTATGAAAAACTATTTGTAACTATTTAGCTGCAGATTCATGATTAACTTTCAACCTTGATGAAGGATATCATGGTCCGACTCAAAGCATGCGATTAAACTGTGAAAGAATCAAGGTATGGAAGGATTATTCACTGTATAAAATCGTCTTATAAGCAGCGCGCTCTGTTGCCCTGTGGATGGTATAATGTCATCGCTGGCGTGACTGGTAATTTTCCATTTCTTTCCTAGTACAAGGATGCATTGATGAAGGCAAATCCAGGGGTGCAGGTGGTGCCCCACAACGAAGCAACCTGTGGAACCCCAGACATCCCCTGTTACAAAGAGGAAAAAGCAGGCTCTGCAAAAGAGTTACCAAGCCTGAGGAAAGGGGCCAAAAGTGAAGCAATGCCACAGCATAACTTTGGGATGGCAGGTGAGATTTCCATCCCTGTTCCTCAAAGGGAACAGCCTCGTTTTGTTTGAGGATGCGGTGTTGGAATCAAAGCGCAAGGCCAGTTTTCTTTACTGCAGACTGCGCTGTAGTGCAAATACCTTTCGTGTCCCACATGGAGTTGCCAGGTGCGGTGGGTGGACCCTGGCTGGGGGCCAGGTGCCCAGCAGAGCCACTCTAACTCCTCTCATCGTTCCCCTGCTCCAGCATGGAGGAGTCCCTCTCATGGGAGACAGTCCTTCACCAACTTCTCCAACGTGAGTCTCTCTCCTACGGGGTGCAGACCTTCAGGAGCAGACTGCTCCAGCGTGGGTCCCCCACGGGGTCACAAGTCCTGCCAGCAAACCTGCTCTGGCGTGGGCTCCTCTCTCCACGGGTCCACAGGTCCTGCCAGGAGCTTGCTCCAGCGCGGGCTTCCCACGGTCCACAGCCTCCTTCAGGTGCCTCCACCTGCTCGGGCGTGGGGTCTTCCATGGGCTGCAGGTGGAATCTCTACACCCCCTCATCCTTCCGCCATGGGCTGCAGGGGACAGCCTGCTTCACCATGGTCTTCACCACGGGCTGCAGGGGGGATCTCTGCTCCGGTGCCTGGAGCACCTCTTGCCCCTCCTTCTGCACTGGCCTTGGTGCCTGAAAAGTTTCTTAAGTCTTCTCCCTCCTCTCTCCGGCTGCAAAAGCTCCCTTTCTAACTGTTTTTTTTCCTTCTTAACTATGTTATCACAGAGGCGCTGATTGGCTTGGCCTTGGCCAGCGGCGGGTCCGTCTTGGAGCCGGCTGGCATTGGCTCTGTCAGACACAGGGGGAAGCTTCTGGCAGCTTCTCACAGAAGCCACCCCTGTAGCCCCCCCCGCTACCAAAACCTTGCCACGCAAATCCAACACACTGTGCAATAAAGTTTAAAGGGCTTAGAATAGTCTGGAAGCCCCAAAGCTGGAGCTCGCGTTAATGCTCCCTTTAATGCACAAAAGGCTTTTTCTCGTTCAGGACCCCAAGCTATTGGTTCCACCTCCTCATTTTTCGTTGCCTCGTTAAGAGGTTTCGCTATGTCACTAAATCCAGGAATCCATGGCCTACAAAATCCCACTTGTCCTAAAAAATCCCCTTAATTGTTTCTTTGTTACTGGTCTGGGAATTTCTTGTCTAGCTCTTACCCGTTCTGGATCTACTTCTCTCCCTCCCTGGTTCAAGAATAAACCCCAGATCCTTCTTTACCTGGTGTTGACAGAGTTGCAGTTTGGATAGAGATGCACGGTGACCCTTGTTTGCAAGGTGGATGCACAGATATTCAATATCCCGCGTACAATCTTCAGCCGTATGGCTTGCTAGTAACAGATCCTCGACATACTGAATCAAGACAGAACCGCCAGGAATTTTTAAGTCTCTTAGCTGGTTTCTGAGAATTTGAGAAAAAAATAGTTGGTGAACTAGTGAACCCTTGTGGCAAGTGTGTCCAAGTCAACTGTTTCCCTTGCCAAGTAAAAGCAAAAATCGATTGACTTTCTTCAGCAATGGGTATGCTAAAACCTGCTCCTGTTAAATCCAAACCAGTAACATATTGTGCCCATACAATACAGGTGTTTGGGTAAGAATGAAACTCGGGTCAGGGACAAGAGGGGGTGGGGAAATTACATGCTCATTTACTGCGCGGAGATCTTGAACAAATCTGTCTTCCGGATCCCCATCCTTATCTAATCGAGGTTTACTTACTGGCAAGATTGGAGTATTAGATGGACTTGCATTCCTTGAGTATTCCTTTTTCTAAGAAAACTGCAATCCGTTTTTGAGTACTCGGAATAGCCTCATCTGCAATCGGGTACTGTTTCATTGATGGAGGTGACCCTCCTTTTGTGTTCATTATTACCGGTTCTGCGGCTAACGATAATCCTATCTCATCACCAGAGCTGCTCCACGGTTCCCGGGGAAGTGCTTCAAGTCCTTTTGGGATTTTAAAAGCCGACCAAATTCCTGCAAAAGATCACGTCCTAGCAAAGACACAGGTGAATTTGGAGGTACCACAGATCTTCCCCATACCATTTTTTCTGCAATGATCATTGGAAGTGGGGTCGAAATAGATTTTATTTCTTGTCCAACAACCCCTCTTATAAGTACCTTTTCTTTAGAAATCCATGTTTGTGGGAGTGCATCATTCCAAAGGGACAAGGTTGCTCCTGTGTCTACTAAAAATTCAACAAAAAGTCCGTTTAGCTTTGCAGTGATTTGTCCGTACTCGTTTACCTTCACTCCTGCATTCGATATCTTCGCAGTCCTTCGGCAAGCATGGAGTTCAGCTTATTATTTTTCTGTTGTGAGTGAGGGCACGGTGGATACGGTGGATTTGATCCTCGTCCAGCACTTCCTGGGCGGAGTGGGCACTCCCGCTGGACATGTCCTATCTTCCCCCAAGAAAAACACTCTAAAAGGTTAGGATTAGATTGGTTAGGGAAAGGAGGAAAGGGAGCCCTTTCCATCAGTCTTTTTCCGTCAGTTGTGGCTAAATTCCAGTTGGGGTCCTCAGTGGGCCAGGGATTTAATCCTTGACCTCTCTGAGCAATTTCTCAGTCCTTTTGAAGAATTTTCTCTCCCTCATCCATCTGGAATAGTTCTCTCAGCAAAGTTTTCATGTCACTCCAGTTAGGTGTGTAATCAGTGACTATTCCAGCTAGCATTTGTGCACATCCATCTGCATCATCTCTTAATCTTGGCATTTTACTTTGCCACATGATCAAGTCACCTTGTTTCCAAGGTTTGTGGCGCATCACAGCAGTCACTGCAGGGCCATCAGGAGGAGCTCCTGGTCCTGCTCTGGGATTTGGGATGCAATGCAGTTTCATGGCAAACATCCCTGCTTGGGGAAGGTCAGTTTCCTCGGCCTCAGGGGCAGAGGGAAGCGAGCTTACCCGTAGTTTAGATGGCTTACGTCTTTGATAAGACCAATCATACCAAATATACCAATAATCAATACTTGGACTTGCAGCATCTTCTAAAATGATCCTTAGAAATGTTAACTTATGGGGCTTAAAAGTTCCTTTGGGGGGGGGCCCAATATCCATAGGTCCTCCCCCTCGAGTTCGAGTTAGGAACGGCCATTCCTCCTGACACAACCCAATCAGTCTTGTCTTTTGTAAAGTCTGTGCCCATAAACCTTACTCCAATTTTCTAAAACCTCAGCAAGGGGCGTCCCCCTTTCAACGCTGGGTGTAGTTCCCGTTTCTTAAATTTCTTTTCCTCTTACCAAATCTTTAGCAAGTTTAAACACAAGAGTACTCCCAGTATTGTCTGGAATCACCCGTGTCCAAGTCTCTTAGGTGAACGCACCTATTTTTGTTATGCCAGCAATGAGCGTTGGTCACGGGTTTGTCCAGAGAATTAGCTGGTGCTCCTTCCTCTTGCGTCCTAGGGTCCCACCTGGGTCGCCATCTGTAAAAGGGTATGAGAAATGTACCAGACGTGAGTTGCCCTAGGTTTGCTTTCTTGCAGCGCTGGATGCACGGGGGAATCGGCTCCGCCCAACGTGCACGCAGGTGATTACCAACGCACAGGTTATATAGAATCAAAACATACATATTCACCATTTTTCTCAAAAAAAGGCAGCCCTATGATAATCATTTCTTGGAATTCATTTACGTAGTCTCCTCCCCGTCACGCCTGCTCAGTGATTTGAGTCGGTGGCCCTCAAGGGGTCTCTGGTGGCGTCAGTGGTCGCGCACCGTGTTTGCTGGATGACCCTCTTCTTGCAATTTTGCTATTATACAGAAAGACATTATACAACATGGAAAAATCCCCTGTTATACATACATCCCTTGATACCAATAAGCATGATTTTGCAATTGCATTAAAAAAAAAAAAAAATTTGCAGGCACAACGAATACTGAGTTACCTGTTCGTCTCCATCCAGAAGGCTCGTTTTCACTGGAATATAAGTTCCAGGTACCGCTAAAACTCTCCCAAATAAAACTTCTGCTGGAGATGCACCCACTGGTTGCCTCGGTGTGTTTCTAATGTCCCAAAGTAGTAAATTTAGCGCTTCTGGCCACTTCAAGCCAGTTTGTTTACAGGTTTTAAACTAATTTGGCTTTGATCGTCCTAGTCATCCTTTCTACTTGCCCTGATGATTGTGGGTGATAAGGTGTGCGCAATTGCATCTTGATATTTCATGAATGATAAAGTTGCACTAAAATTGCGGCAGAGAAATGTGCTCCTCTGTCCGAGTCAATTATTTCAGGAACTCCGTACCTAGGTATTCTGTCTTTCAACAGAGCTTTAACCACCGCTTTTGAGTCGTTCTTTCGAGTTGGGAAAGCCTCCAACCAGCCGTGGAGATATTAGCCTGTGCAGGCTGCCCATGGACGTGCTGGTAGCCGGGGATGGACGCCGGCAACAGCAGGGGGGCTGGGGCCACCGCTGTGCCCTCTGCACCAGTGCCACCGGATTCCCCAGGCATGGAGCTACTGCCTTGGGTGCCGTTTTCCCTGGACCCCCTGTGCTCCCTCCCCCTCCCACACAGGCACGGAGCGGTTCTGGAGAAACAGCTTTTAATTGACAAAACACAAGAGAAAAGGTCCCATCAAAGCTACTCCAACCCCCCTCCCTCCCTCCCCCCCCCCCCAAATACACCACCCCTCCCTCCCCCATCCCCCACCTCCACCTCATCCCTGCTCGGCTCTACTTCCCCCCCTGCCACCCCCGTGCTGCCTGCCAGAGCCCTGCGCTTGCTGGCCGGCTTTGGCAAGGCGCTCTGCCCCCGCTTCTTCCCCCGCTTCTCGCAGGCGGCAGCCTGGGACGGTGGCAGGGCCATCCCCGCAGCCCCCCACGGCTCCTGGGGCTCCATCCCCATGGTGTAGAACTCTCCCAGGCTCAGGATGGCGTCGGTGGTCTCGGGGACGCTGTAGTCGGGGGTGAGCAGCTCCTCGGGCAGGGAGAGCGAGGCAAAGTGGCAGTGGGGGGTGGCTGTGCTGGTGCCACCAAGCTCCCCAGGCACAGGGCTGCTGCTGCTGAAAGCATCCTGGCTGACCCCCACCGTGTCCAGGGAGCAACCAAAGAGCCTTAGGGCCTCTTCGAGAGGCACCTCCTCGGACACGGTGAGGTCGCCTGCCAGGTCCCCAAGGACTTGGTTCTGGGAGGCAGCAGAAGGGCAGGAGGGGTCGTTGCTGCCCAGGGGCTGTTGCTGCCCAGGTGTGCCTCCGCAGTGGTGGCCGTGCCGTAGATAGGGAGCTGGGCAGGCTGCTCCTCGACGTGCTGGTAGCCGGCGCTGGATGTTGGCAGCACGGGGGAGCAAGGGCCACCGTGTCCCCTTCTGCGCCTGTGCCACCATGGTCCCCATGCATAGGGCTGCTGCCGGCATCCTCGTGGCTGGCCTCCACCCCGTCCAGGGAGCAACCCAAGAGGCTTAGGGCCTCTTGGAGAAGCTCCTCATCGGAGACCTCAAGGTCTCCTGGCAGGTCCTCCAGGGCTTGGCTGGGGGAGTCATGGCTGCCCGGGGGGATGTTGGTGTCCGGGTGTGCCCCCGCAGGAGTGGCCGTGCCGCAGATGTTGGTCTGGGCAGGCTGCCCCTCGATGTGCTGGTAGCCGGGGATAGACATCGGCAACACCTGGGGGTTGGGGCCACCGCTGTGCCCTCTGCACGGGTGCCACAGGAGTCCCCAGGCATGGGGCTGTTGCCAGAAACATCCTGACTGGTCCCCACCGTGCATCCAAGGAGCAACCAAAGAGCCTTAGGGCCTCTTGGAGAAGCTCCTCCTCAGAGACTTCAAAGTCTCCATCCAGGTGCCCAGGGGCTTGGTGGTGGGGGCCAGCAGAGGGGCTGTGGGGGGTGTCAGGGCCCAGGGGGATGTTGGTGCCCGGGTGTGCCCCCGCAGGGGTGGCCGTGCCTGAGCTGTTGATGTGGGCAGGCTGCCCCTCGATGTGCCGGTAGCCAGGGATGGACGTCGGCAGTGCTGGGGGGTCTGGGGCCTCCCGCTCTCCCCTGATAGTTTTGGGGTGTGACGTGTGGCGGCTGTCCCTGCGGGGTCAGAGGGGCTGCCCAGGCCGGGAGGGTCCTGCAGCCCCTGGGGCCCCCCCACAGGGCAGCACCCGGCAGAGAAGCGGTGCCATGGCTGAGCGTGGAGCTGGCCGGGGGAGGCAGGCTGGTGACCGTCCACTCGATGTGGAAGACCCGGGGGTCGAAGAAGCAGCCGCATGGAGCCCTCTGCAGACCTGTGTGGGTGAGAGGGAGCTGTGCTGGGCCAGGGGGTTGGGGCCCTCCAAGGACAGCCACCGAGCTGGCCCCGATGGCCGACATCCCCCAGCTCTGTGCTGGGCACGTGGGGAGCTTGTGGCCGGGGTGCTCCGCGCGGGGTGAGCTGCTGTGCTGGTGGGACAGGCTTGCAAAGCAGGAGGAGACTGGCTTCTAGGAGGTGAACCGGGAGAGATGGCCCCAAGCATTGGGGAAATGCTCTGGGACTTGGATTTCCTGGCACGCATCAGCCAGGCGAGAGCAGGGACGCTGCCTGGGCTTGCTGAAGCCCTGCGCCAAAAGTGCCCTGGGGACAGGGCTGATGGGGATGCTGGGCGTGCGCGGGGGCCGGGATGGCGAAGGCGCCGGGGTGGCAGAGCAGCCAGGGGTGCCGTACGTGGTGGTGGTAGTGCCTGGTGGCCCTGGGGTGCCACGTGCAGTGAGGGTGCCCAGGCTGCGGGGAAGGGCTGCTGCTGGCGGGGCAGTGGGCACAGGTTGGCTGCGCCTGGAAGAGAGACAGGAGCGATGGCCGACGGTCACCTCCGCTCTTGCCCCCAAGAACCATCCTGGGGTGCAGGGGTCAGGGTGGGTCTGTACCTTGGGGGTAGAAGGTTTGGGGAAGGAGAAAAGTCTGCGGGAGCCGGGGTGCCGGGGGCCCCCGGGGGCCGCGCAGTGGGAGCCGCAGTGGTGGCGGTGCCATGTTGCGTTCTGGCTGTTGGCTGCTAAGGACTCTCTGGCGTCTCCCAGGAAGGAATGTGGGGTCTCCACGTGTTCCGCCCCGCCCCAACAGCCTCCCCAGCCCCTCCTGCCTGGGGAGGGAAAGGGTTCAGGGGGGCCTTGCTGCGTTCCCAGAGCTGGCATCTCCTTGGGATTTGTGGGACTTGGTGGGACGAGTGCCACGCCTGGAATGCTGGCATGGAGGCTGCAGGCTGTTCAGGAGGGGTAGGCAGGGCAGGCGAGGTGGAGGGTCGCACTCTGTGTAAGGGAGAGGTTGGATGGTACAGCCCTTCCAGTCAGCAAGGATGTGGTGGAGAGCCTCTGGGTGAGGCTGAGGGGCATGGAAAACAAAGCAGCTGTTGCAGTGGGTGTCTGCTACCGATGGCCCAGCCGGGATGCCCGCACTGCGGAGTTATTTGATAGGCCTGAGGAGAAATCTCTGGACGAGCAGCCCTTGTCCTGATGGCAGATTTCCCAGACACCAGCTGGAATACCAGACTGCTGTGACGAGCAGGTCTGGGAAATTCCTGAAGTTAGTGGAGGGGGACTTCTTTTGTTACAAGTACTCAGGGAGCCTACTCGGAAAGATCAAGCCTTCCTAGACTTGCTAGTTGTGAATGGGGAAGGACTCAGTGACGGGATGGCCTTGGCCAGAATGATCCTGAAATGGTTGAGTTTAAAAGGGTCAGTGTCATGAGAAAATAGGCCGGCAGAGTTGCTACCCTGGAGTTCAAGGGCGCAAACGTTATGCCCTTCAGGGAGGTACATAGCAGAGTGCCCTGGGAATCTCGGTTGGGAGCAGAGGAAGGGCGTGATTGTCTGAGGCTTTGAAGGGCCTTGCACTGAGCCCTGTCCTCGCTGGAAGGGATGCTGGTGGTGTTCAAGACAAAGGCGTTGCAGCCTTGTCATCTTGTGTGTCCGTCCATGTGCCTGCCAGCCCGCAAGGTGTGTCCTGCAGGGACGCGTCCTGTCCTGGCTCCCCCGCCAAAGGGCTGCTTCCCCTGGGAAAAGGGTGGGGAGAGTCCCCCCCCACCATTGCCTGCCCCGCTGGTGGTGACTCGACCCCTGGGGATGGCTCGGTGCCCTTTGAGACTTGCCAGCCCTGATCTGGGGCTCAGCGGGGCTTTTGCACCTCTTGGGTGCCGTCTCCCCTGGACCCCCTGCGCTCCCTCCCCCTCCCACACAGGCACGGAGCAGTTCCAGAGAAACAGCTTTTAATTGATAAAACACAAGAAAAAAGGTCCCATCAAAGCTACTCTAGCCCCCCTCCCCCCCCATGAGCTTTTTCACTCATTCCCAGTTAGACTCCCTTCGGCCTCCAGTACAGTTACCTGTGGGGATCCCCCTCTCACTCCAGAAATACGGACGGGTTCTGCCCTTTCATAGCCTGATGGCATTAGGGTACACTGTGCACCTGTGTCCACAAGAGCCTTCTACTCTTGTGGGTCTGATGTGTCCGGATCCACACAGTCCAGTAAATCCAGTGGTCCCTTTTCTCTCCCTGCGGCTGGAGGCAGGTCCCCTCTAATCCTGCCCATCATAGTTTGTTACTCACTTCTTGTTAAAATGACTTAGAAGTCCCTTCAAGAGGATCTTAAGTAAGATCAGCCCTCCAGTCGCTCTGGGGAACTGCCCACTGGAAACTGAAAGAGGCATTTTTCCTGGAAGAATCCATCTTTGTGATGCTTTTGCCTTGCAGCTCACGTATTCATGCCTGTAGGGTTTTCCAACCCGCGTCCTGATGTCCTGTCCGTGGTCACGCAGGTAAAACCACAGGGTATCTCGTGGTGTGTACCCTCTATATCCTTCCTCTTGAGCAGAGGCACGCTTACTCCTAATAGCTGAGCTACTGTTCCCATACAGGTGGGGAGTAGGACATATCCTCTCTAAATGGCTGGAACTCCCGGGACAGTTTCTCCACGGCCGAGACAAGGCAGGAAGAGAGGCTTTCTTTGTATTGCCAGACTTCGGCTAGCCATTTTATCCACTCTTGTCCCTCTTTCTCTTCCCAGTCCATAACTGCTAATGAGTTTCCATATGACGTGGTGCATGGTGCACTCTGTACAAGCTTCCGCCACGTGGATCATGTGCACTGGACTTCATCCAGCAGTTCAGCACCTGGTTTGGAGCGTCCCGAATAAACGGTGTTCATAGGAACTCCACTATGATTGTCCTCAGCAGAATCTCCTTCTGGGAACAGTGAAACCAATGGCCTCTTATTGAAATGGTTATTTCTTGGTTTTTCTAGGCTTTTTTTTTAATTTAGCTTTTGCAAAACTGAGAATTGCAAGTTTCTGTGGAGCTCACAAAATGGAAGCCACTTTTTTAGAGCCGTATCCTTAGCCCTCTGTACTCTTGGTTACTGCAGAAAAAGCAAAGGTATACAGACAAACAATCCATCGGCGAGGTGTGTGTTTAATTGACGAATATTATTACTGTCCAAGGAATTGTATTACAGATTGATCTTTCCTTTTTGAAAAATCAGAGGCTGTGTTTACATTGCCGTGGAGTAAAGAAGTCACACAAGTGCCTTGGTACCAAGAACCCACCTCAGCATAGTTGTGGGGTTCTCCTCTGCATAACTTCACCTGCTTCCTAGTAGACACGGTGCTGCCCAAGCTCTGGGGTTTCCAGTGCTCAACCCAGCCTGACCTGAGCCACATCAGGAGTTTCTACCCTGTGCAGCAAGAATTTCAGAAACTTAGGACAAAGCGTTCTGTCCCTGCTGTTCTGCTCACACATACTTTGGTGTAAGAGAGATCTGTAATTGGCAAGGAAAGAATTCCTTGTTCATTTGAGAAATCTCCAAGTGACCCACAGAGAACCCAGTCATCTGGAGGGTACGTCCCTACTGAGCACGTGGCCCGCGGACTGAGCTGCGAGATAGGGAAGCTCCTGATGTCGGCTTCAAAGCAAGCCTCTTCCATCTGGTTTTGCTCCAGGTGGCTGCTTGGTTGCCATTTGTTTTCAAAAGACACTAGCACTGGGAATTCAGCTTGGGGGCTTGGAGAGGGAGAGAAGAAGCAAGCACGTCTTTCCCAAGGGCAACTGCTTGGTGCTGGGAAGGACGCCCCTCTGTAGCAGCGTCAGCGTAGCTTACGGGTGATGCAAAGCTGAGAGGATCTCCCAAGTCAGTGCTGCAGGAATGTGGCAGTTTGAGGACTGTGTTACAGCTCTTCTTTTGCATATCACTGTTGCTCAGGCAGGGTGAGAGCTTTGGTTTCCATTCCTGTTATCTCCAGGAGGAGACGGCCATGGGAACCACCGCTGCTTATGCAGTTCTGTGCAAAACAAGTCTGTGGCATGAGAAGAAAGATTTGGAAGACTTTTTTACTGCCTTCCAAATGATTTTGCACACTCAAGTGAAAGAAAATCATCTCAGTTACTGAGACTGAATTAACTTTTTATTTTCCCTCTCATTCAGGCCCATCTGAGGAAAATGGAGGAACAAATTGTATAGGGGACATTTGGGAGCTGAGGGGGTGTAGATGTGAGATTTCAAGTAGTTTGTGCGTGGCAATAGTGAGAGAGACTGTATTGTTCCATTGCATTTAGGGCTAACTGCCTGCTGCTGATCCTCCCTCAGCTCTCCCAGACGCACATCAGTCTGTACAGCCTTAGCACATATGTCGGAGAAAGAACAGAAAGTGCACAAAATTAGCCGAATGAACTTTTTTTAACACCTTAATTGTATAATATTACACTGCAGCCTTAAAATCAGGGTTAGCGAGAACGTTTCATTCTCCAGCCGCAAGCTTTAAGCAAATACTGATCACTGATATAAATGAGCAATATCAGGGCAGCAAGTAAGGTCTTTTAAATCTTTTAAATTGTTGTGGGTTTTTTTTCTTTGAATCGCTTTAAGACTTGAGTTACAGTAAGGCAGTTTCTCATCTGCTCTGCCAGTCAGCACAGTAAGCTTATCTGAACATCCCACTATTAGCCCAACTGAGTTACATGAATGTCACATTTGCAGTCGGAGCTTCCATTTCATTGGACTGTTTTACTGTTTTACAGCATAGCTCTGCTCTGAAAATGTTAGAGACTATAGCTAAACACTGAGAGAAGCTAATGGATGCTGTGTGCTTTTTTCCAACTTAAAGAGCATGGACAAGTTCAGAAATTTTTGGTAGAGATGATATGAAGATGAATTAGGAACATAAATGAATTCAGGTGGAATTTCTCTGTTCTGCTAAAATGCTGCCTTTCTTCTTCCCCTTGAGGTATAGTCCATGTAGTGGAAGACTGTTCTCTAAGTACTGGAGACCTTGAGCGTGAACGGTATCTTCTGGATGGGGGTGCCCTTGCCCTTGAACGGTGATAACCATCTGACCTTGACCTGCAACGATTGTTACGACTCTTCCCTTCGCCTCTTCTTGGATACGGTGGTGATCACGAGTGGGAACGAGAGTGGGAATGACTAAATGAGTGAGAGCAGGAGGCAGTGTGGGAGAAGCACTGCAGGGAGACTTGGACCTTAAAGAAAACCCAAACAAACCGACGAAAATAATAGATGAAGTTAATTCAAACCAGTCACTGGGATGGGAAAGAAGGCCTAAATCTTGGGGACTTCAAGTCTGGTGGCCTCATGGAGAAGAAACAATTACCTGAGAGAGTTTTGGTGCTTCTAGAGAGCAGTGCCTGCCTGGAGTTTGGTCCTCAAAAAACTTTGCAGAAAGGTATGTTGTGAAGGAGCAGCAAAAGAGTTTGCTAGTGACTCCCACAAAAGGAACTCACTTGTGGGGAAAGACTGCTGCCCCTGCCCGGTTTTGGTTGGGAGGTGTCTGCAGGAATTGTGGGCTGGCTGGTGTCAGGTGTTTCAAAGGTGCTATGCGGCCACAGCACCACTTTGCATGGCAGAAGGTGACGTGGTAACTTTTGGTAGGCTGATGATAGGGGTGAGACAGACCAGCTGTTGGATGCATATTTGGCCTTTCCCAGGTCTAGAGCAGCAGCAGCAGCAGCAAGCTGTAAGGCATGACAGCTTGGGAACGACTGCTCTGAGTTCTGCGTCAGGTTTTGCCACCAGGAGCATCTCCTGACACTTGTCTCACCCCCTGCCTCAGCATCCACCTTGGCCCCAAGTGTCACTGAATGGACAGGCAGCCTTGTGCCGGGTACCGGTGCAGCTGGCATTGGGAGTGGCAGTAACTCCTGCCCCTAGTCCTGCCCCAAATTCAGCCTCATGGCTATTCCCTGTCTCTCGCAGGTCCTTTGCAATCTACAGCACATGGGCAAGCAGCCTGAAGCACAACGCCCGATGCACAAAGCCTGGCTGTCTTCCTGCCGCCACTGGAGTCCCTTCCTGCGAGTGAGCTGCTCGCCCTCTTCTTTTCTCTGCTCTGGATCTGCCACAAACTGAGGGCCACTGGAGCTGGGGGGTCGACAGCCCTGATTTACCATTGCAGAGGTAAGGAGAGAAAGTGACCGTCCGAGGGTTTCATGGGGATGGGATAGCAGAGCTAAAGATACAAACAGATTTCCTCTGATTTCCAACATAACCTACAAGTAATCCACAGAATATAAGATCATCCTTTCACCTCTGGCTAATAAGAAAGCCTTGTCACCTCTTGATCATCTGCCATTTTTTCCCCCTTTTCTCCTGGCAAAACTTGTCAAATTCACTCTCCTCTAAACTGTTCCTGGTTTTGGTCAATCTGCTTGCTCTGAGGAATCTATTTCATGGACAAACTCTAACCAGTTCTGCTCAGCATGAAACTCGGGAGTCAAGAGCGCAGCCTGGAAACTGGTGACAACCCACTGACTTCAGTGCTAGAAAACTATTTTCTTGGACTTCATGCTTTTCCTATGCAACAGTGTGGTGGATTGACCCTGGCTGGGGGCCAGGTGCCCACCAGAGCCGCTCTATCACTCCCCTTATTCACCAAACAGGGGAGAAAAAGTATAACAAAATGCTTATGGGTCGAGATAAGGACAGGGAGAGATCACTCACTAATTATCGTCATGAGCAAAAACAGACTGAACTT
>NW_026561685.1:0-62957 GCF_028858705.1 Grus americana | reverse complement strand
AAAAAAAAAAAAAAAAAAAGAACACAAATTCCCAGAGGAAGCTAATTGAATATTCTCCCCACCTCCTTCTCCTTATTCATTCGCGCCGTTCCTTTCAATTGGCAGGGTCCCATGACGACCACGGTGGAAGAAAAGCATCCTCTTTAGCAGCCGCACCTCGCCCATAGCAACCGGGACGTCAGCGCCGGCAGCCAAACCCCGCAGCAGGCCGAGGGGCGGCACTGCCCCGGGACTGCCCCCCTCTGCCCCCCCCCCCCCGGGGGCTTTACGGTGGGCCGGGCGGAGCGGGGGGAGCCCCCGAAGCTGGGGGGAGTGGAGGGGGGGGCAGCCCGGTGCCCGCCCCGTCGGGGCTCCGGGGCGCGGGCGGACGCCGCGCCGCTGTCCGTGGTGCTGACGGGCCCCGCGCCGCCGAGCCCCGACGGGGGGGGGGCGGACATCCGCAGGGCGCGGGGAGGGGGGGAAGGGGGAGGGAAGGGAGGGTCCGGGGCGGCTGGGTCTTGGGAGGGACAGCCACATGATCCGCATCCACATGACACAGAAAGAAACTGGTGGCAGCAGCCGGCCAGCCCTGCGAAACGTCATTTTTTCCTCCCTCAAAGAAAAGGGGTAGAATACCCCGTCCCTGCCCCTCGAGCAGATTTTACAAATATCCGGGCGGAGGTAGCTACAGATGTGATTATACTACGTGGTTTCCAGTATGGTTGCCGCCTTCCCAGGGGTGCCTTCACTCGGGATTACAAACAGAGGAAGGACGAGACCGGCACCTCTGGGATTATGCTGTGAAACAGGTATGTGGATGGATAGGTGCTGTGCTGAACAGTGCGGTGGCTAAAGGGATAGTTCTCTTTGCAGAGACAAGCAACGTGATCTTTTCCAGTAAATTATCTTCTGTGTATTTACTTACGTGCATTTAAAATCCTTGGGTTTTAGCAAGGAGGACTCATTCCTCAGGAGCCAATGCTCTGCGGGGCTTGAATTTTAAGCTGATTCTCCTGAAAGCAGAGAGGTGTGTAGAATTACTGCAGGATAACTATCCATATTTTCTGCACAAATCTACATTCTGTCTGTCTATATTAATTATTTTTAAATTATGCTATGTATTTGTCTTAAAACAATCCCCTGACATGATGAGTTCAATGAAAGCAGAAAATAACTTTTACTGAGATGGAGCAGACCAATCTGTCCATCTGTTGGGTTTTTCTTCTCTCTAGATACCTTCAAACAATTTCTTCCTTCCTCATGTTATTGCACTAAAACAGCTGCTTTTGTATTTTTCAGTCATTAATTTTAAATCATCCTTTCTGAAAGTGTTGTCTCCCTTTTTCTGTGTGGGTGCCTGGATGCAGCTACTTAAGGGAATAACACAGGCATAGTAATCTTTGCTTATCTGTAGCCAGCAGAGGCAAGAAGGCTATTCTGTTTTCTGCTTATTTAGGCACATACTCTCTAAGAATGCAGAGCAATATTTTTCATTTATCCAGCTGGCTTCAGCATGTCAGATGGTATGTTTGCTCCACAGAGTAATGGAGAAGTAAAACTGCCTTCTGCTTTCAAAAAGGCCATTTGTGTGTATGAGGCAGGATTCATAGCCAATTCTTTCTGGCAAAGATTTTCAAATGTGGTTCTTGAAGATTTGTTGTTAAAGCCACTGTTAATCACTTAAACAAGTGGCTTGATTTGCAGAAAAATTGGATGCCAATCCAGAGGCATCCTTAAAAGCTAATCTTTATTTGGGTGTCTAAATATGGATTTTTGGTAGCTTGATTTATGAGATTATTTTAAACATCCTGGTCTCAGATGAGTCAATAAGGGGAGGAATGTCTATACCTTAGACAAGTTTGGGGAGCTCTGCTCCTTAGCTTAAAGAGCTTGCAGACTCTTACTCCCCGCAGTTCTCCTGTGAAGCCTCTATTTGCAAAGCGGTGCACTGCAATTCCCCATCTGGGTCACACCATATAATCTCCATCTGCATTTTCTTTTGCAGCCCCACTAGGCATCCTCCGTCAGGTGTTTAACAATATTTAGAGTAATTTCAATCAGACAATGCAGAATAACCTCTAACATCCTCAGGTAGAGTCTGCTCCCCCTCCCCACCACAAACACAGCTCTCCCGACACTGAAACATGATGCAGCAGTGTGTTTGGGATTTCTCCATTCCAGCAGCTTCCATCATCCCCTAGACTTTCCCTCTGACAGGCACCCTGCCCAAGAAGACATATCCAGTTCAGGGGGTATCATCAGGCCAGTATCTTTCCTCAGTGGCTTCCTCTGGTCTGCTGTTGTCCTCCCTAGCTCAGGTCAGACATCCCTTCCAACAATCACCTCTGCATCAGGCATTTCCAACCTAACTATGGGCTTTGCATGGCTTCAGCCCTCCCAGCTTCTCCAGCAAAGTTAGTGTAGGAAGACTATGAGATGCTCTCACTAATGGCCATATCCTCTGACGGAGGGCCATGGGAACATTCTCCTACTGCTCATTCAGGTCTCCTCCTCTTATTCCTATCAGTTTGGTCCTCCTGGAAGCATCTTCTGAGCTCTGACAACTCTCTCCCTGGCATGATTATTAGCCACGAGTGTCACTCCACTCTCTGTCACTATGTTTGGCACACGTGACCTGTATACTGTGAGCACTAGATCCACCTTACTGAAAAGCATCAAGAGCCATACAACAGGAATTCTCACATCCTAGTGCAAAAAATCCTGTTAGCATATGAACTTCTTGTGTACTGAGAAAGCAGCTTCTACAAGATTTACTATCAAGAATTCATTTCTATATCACCTTTTCATATATATAGAACAACAAAAAAAAACCCCACCAACCCTAAGGGTTCTGCTGGGAGAGAGAACTTGTGCTCACTGCTAGTGAAAGGGTGAGCTAAGCTGCCAGAGTCCTCACCGAAGCTGCTGGCACGTTTTCCCTGCGGGGGAGAGGACACTTGGTGGGAGAGGGGTGAGAATTTCCAAGAGATGGGCAGAGAAATCAGCCAAGCGTGAGATTCACCAGAGCTTATCTGTCAACACCACCATGGCAAACCAGCCCTGGTAAGCACTGCGTTCCTCACATCAAGCAGAAGAGTGTGCTGTGTTGTGGGCAGGGCCTGGTGTTGCCAAAACTTAATGTAAGTGTGTGGGAGAGAGCGTCTATTTTTTTAAATCTGAATCAGGAAAGGGTCCAGCCTAGCCATGCCGGACAGACTCAGTCCCCATTAAGAAGGCAAACAACAATATTTCTACCACACTCTTCTTGGACAACTCCAGGGTGGAACCTATTTTGACAGCAGAGTAGGAGATGAGGTCTGTCCCTCTTCTCCTTGCTCCCACTTTTTCATGTCCCCACAGTCACACTGGGCACAGATCTAGGTTCTGCATCATTTTTAGATCAGTGCTAATCCAGAGTTTTGCCTACTAGTCACAGCAGTAGGAGTATAGAATAAAGCTCTGAGACACTTAAAACTCTGTGGGTCTTTCCTTTGGGGAAGAAGAGTTTACATCTATAAAAGGAGACTTATAACCACTGCATAAACTGTTTGTAAACACTATGTTGCACTCATTATGCTCATGAGGTAGTAGCCAGAGCATCGTGCTGTGTATGTCTCCTATGATTAGCCAGACCAGGCCATGGGCGAGACCAGAGAAGACAGATGGATGACTCAGGCTGTCAGAAGGTCATGGCAAACTCAACGATTCATATGGCACAGCCCAGGTCTGTGGAAGGAAAGCTGTGTCCTCCCTGGGCCTTGTGGATGACTCTACCCCACAGCCACTGGAGGATTAATTTCTCACTGTACGTGACCCTGACTACCTCTTCAGAAAGGTCATCCTCTCTACAGATCTGAGGGTTGCAAACTCCATGTGTGCTTCAGTATAGCCCTGGTTGAAGAGAGTTACACTTGTTCCCTCACTCCACAGATGCTGATGAGGTGAGGGTGTCTATCTGGGTAGAGGTGAGCACAAATGTGGCTCATATTTTACCACTATCTGTCTGTGAATCAGAGCATGATGTTGGGTGTAAGTGGAAGCCACAGTTACTGTAAGGGCTCCTTCCCACCACCAACACAGAATAAACGCACTCTTAGGGCTTAGATGCATGAATAAGCTACTAGGTCTTAGCAACTCAACTCAGCTTAATAGACCTACAGTGACTGCCTACATGTCAGTCTTAAACCCATGGTAAATGCATGAGAAAAATTAATTGACTTCAGATGCATGAAAAAGCCATTGCTCCCAGAGCCTTTAACACCACAATGACCTTCAAAAGATGGCACCTTCTTTTAAGGAGACTCAGGCAATATGCAGTAACTTGTGACTTATGTATGGTTTTGAACCCTGAACGTTCATCAAAATCATGCCCCATGGATTTGCCCTGGGCCAGGCCTCAGACCCAGTGCTACAGTCAGAGTAGTTACTCCAGATGTGAGCTGATAGACCCAGAAGCAATAGATGGACCCTGTTCTTGGTCTAGTTAGTGACTGTATGGCTCACCACTTACTATGCTCAGTCAAAAGGATAAAGCTGAAAAATTATTCTTCCTGAGGCAACCAGTACCAAGAAACATAAACTGGCCAAAATCCCAGCAAACGTTTGCAGTATTAAATCCTTGTTCTCAGTTTTAATACCTTGTTAAAACAGTCAGGAAAGAACATTAAGAGTCAATGAAGGTTGATGGCAAAGAGACTGTCTAGCTGTCCTTACTTTCCTCAAGCATACAGCAGAAAAATCTTGTTTAGATTCATGCTTGTGCAGTAGCTGAGTATAACATATATTCTTTAAATGTGCTGGAAATTAAGAACATTTCCCTCCTGTGTTTGATTTCATTCCTATTTCCTGCTCCCATGATCTCACCCCGCAACACAGGCTAGGCTCTCAGATGCTGATATGAGATGCAATAACATATATCGACTTACATCATCAGTTCAGTTCAGAAGCTTTTACCGTAAGTTGAGCTGAGACCACACTGGCACTGAAAACTTCATCCACAAAACAGCCTATCCACAGTTATAGTCATGTCATCGTTAGCTACCCATGCTGCAGAACAGGAACCTCCACCAGCTGGGTAGAGCCAGGGAGCAGGCAGCAACGTATGATATATGGGCATGGATCTCAAAAGTTTTGTTGCATTCAAAACATTTTATTGTCCTGATAAAAGAGGGGCAGATGTTTTCTATCCCCATGCACTGGAATGCAGAGAGTGAGGAAGAACACACTTCGCCTCAAGAGATTCGCTCAGAAGAGCACACAGAGAATAGAAAAGCCTTCATAAGAGGAACAGGGCGAATGCTTGAGCATTTTTATGAGCACTAGACCAGAGAAAAGAACTGGCAGGGAATCTGTGTGCTTACAAAAGCATGCGTATCCGCATTCCTCCACTGGAAGCAGAAGTACTAAATGGCCTCAATATGCACACAGACATCTCTGCGTAGCAAGAAACAGAGAGAGGTTAAAAGACTCTGTGCTCTCTTCTATAAAAGGGTTATTACATTGAGACGATGCACGCACAGGGTAGTTAATTTGAATTTAGGCAGGGATGAATGTCATCTTCTAGCATCTTACATCCAGACAAAAGCCACCCCCCATTCTGATTCAATTTACTCCCACTTCTAATGTTGATTAAGTTAGATGAAGCATTCCACTTCCAGTCTGGCAGCTATTCCCAAAATACTCTTCAGAGAGGGAAGTCTATGGAGTAAATGACCAGCTTAATGCTTTCGAAATAATTTGCTGGGCCAGAATTTGCCTACTGTTTCACAGTTATGATGCAGAGAAGTAAAAATGTTGAATAAAAAAGCCCTTCTGCTAGTGCTAGGTTAAGCCATGTACAATGACCTGTTTCTTTAGCTACCTTTTTAATCCTGAGAAACAGGAAAAAATGTTTATTCTTTTGATTAAACACTAAGAAAAGCTATTTATTGCATTCCTTTGCGAATCTCATTAGGTTTTACTCCTCCAAATTGCAATGGACACTACATTTCTAGAGAGGACAGTAAACATGCAAACACATAGTAACTATGCCATATGGGCTTTATGCAACAGCAAAGTAGATGTGGCAGTGATTTTATGAGGTTCTTGTGGCTCAAATACTTCTTCTCTAAGTAACAGATCTGTTTTGGAGAGTTAGCAAGAATATGTTTCATTTGCTATCAACCCAAAGGGATAACCCTGAAAATGGAGTGTTTGGGCCTTCAAACTGCAAATTAAATAGTAATAGTATACTGTGGCACCAGGAAATCCCTCTTTGATGATTATGGGTCATTTCACATGCCCTTTTTTTTTCCCAAGCAAATGCAAAAAATTTAGGGTTTTAAACAGAAATACAGGAAGTCCTTATACCAGTTTTAAAAGGATCTCCACTCTAAAATGTTCAAAAGAAAAAAGTGAGATTTTTGACACTGCTGCATCCATGGAGAGTCACGATTACTAGAAAGTATCCTTTCACTCAGCTCAGTGTTATATAGGTTTAAAGGGAAAATCAAACAAAAGCATTTTTGTTAAATAAAAAATCTAATTAGGCGTCACATATTTGCTATACATAAATTTTACTTCTTGTGTTTCTAATACCTGCTTATTGACCTGCAAGGCAGAGGGAGACTAAAGAGCTCATCGCTGTTTTCTTATGGATGTCATATTTGCAAGTTTAACAGTTCACTAACACTTAAATCATTTTTCAGTAAATGATGCAGCAAATGGGGACATGGGAATTGGAGATTCATAATGTAGCAAAATACAGAATCTGTAGTTATTCCATCCCAGACCCATACAGGGCAGCAGTGTGTATGCTGAGCTTGTCATGCTCATACCACAGAAGTTTAAGTCTCCACTGTAAAAAACAGGCTTGCCCACAGAAGAAAAAGATATGCTGGGCCATAGACAATTAAGGTTGTTAGTGCTAAATCAAGTCACAATTCTGATCTCAGTGCCACCTAGGAAAAACAGAGTTCAGTAGAGAATCTTCAATATAAAAGGAATCAGCTTCTGGTTTATTAGAAGGAAAAGTTATCTGTCATTAGGAATGCAGGAATCTCAGAGCACATTGGTTAATCATTTACTTTTCAAAAAAATAAAACAAGTAATTGCTGTTCAACCAGAGCAATCCTGTGCTCTGGGTAAAGTCCCTATTATTGCACTTATATTTTCACCTGGATCTTGTGGGCAGCATGCCAAATGACTTCAGATTTTTCCAATCAAGAAGAATGACAAAATATAGTATTACTTGCACCTGTGTTTAGTGCCTCTTCTGTTTTACCATCCCTGGAGGTATTTAAAAGACATGCAGATGTGGCATTTAGGGACATCATTTAGTGGTGGACTTGGCAGTGTTAGGTTTATGGTTGGACTCCATGATCATAGAATCATAGAATGGTTTGGGTTGGAAGGGACCTCAAAGATCATCTAGTTCCAACCCCTTGCCATGGGCAGGGACACCCTCCACTAGACCACGTTGCCCAAAGCCCCATCCAGCCGGCCTTGAACACTTCCAGGGAGGGGGCAGCCACAACCTCTCCGGGCAACCTGTTCCAGTGCCTCTCACACCCTCATAGTGAAGAATTTCTTCCTAATACCTAATCTAAATCTACCCTCTTTCGGTTTTAAAGCCATTACCTCTTGTCCTATCAGTACCTGCCCTTGTAAACAGTCCTTCTCCAGCTTTCCTGTAGGCCCCTTTAGGTACTGGAAGGCTGCTGTAAGATCTCCCTGGAGCCTTCTCTTCTCCAGGCTGAACAAACCCCAACTCTCTCAGCCTGTCCTCATAGGAGAGGTGCTCCAGCCCCCTGATCAGCTTCATGGCCTCCTCTGGACTCGCTCCAACAGCTCCATGTCCTTCTTGTACTGGGGCCCCCAGAGCTGGACGCAGTACTCCAGGTGGGGTCTCACCAGAGCGGAGTAGAGGGGCAGGATCACCTCCCTCAACCTGCTGGTCACGCCTCTTTTGATGCAGCCCAGGACACGGTTGGCTTTCTGGGCTGCAAGCGCACACTGCCGGCTCATGTTGAGCTTTTCATCAACCAACGCCCAGTCCTTCTCCTCAGGGCTGCTTTCAATCCTTCTCCACCCAGCCTGTAGTTGTGCTTGGCACTGCACCAACCCACATGCAGGACCTTGCACTTGGCCTTGTTGAACTTCATGAGGTTCGCACAGGCCCACCTCTCCAGCCTGTCAAGGTCCTCTGGATGGCATGCCTTCCCTCCAGCGTGTTGACCCCACCACACAGCTTGGTGTCATCGGCAAACTTGCTGAGGGTGCACTCGATGGTGATCTTAAGGTTCTTTTCCAACCTAAGTGATTCTATGGTTCTATGTTTGCTGGTTACCTGCATTCTCTGGTAAACAGCGGTTGGACTGATTTGTAGGCAAAATGCAACGGAGAAAAAGTACTATTTGAGTGCTACAACCCTGTAACTATTTTTGGGTTTACTCCCCTGCATAACTAAATGGCTCAGGTCTGAAAAGACAGGCTCACCAGGAGAAATATCATGAGAACAGTGTTAGCAAGTCTGCATATTTTAAAGCCTTAGGAAAGTCGTTTTTCATTCTTGTACCTGACTTCTGCTACTCCTCAATATTGGCCAAGAAATTTCATCTGGTTATTCTTCTACTGAGCTTAATTTGTGCATGTGGCTATTTTTAAATAGTACATACTTCTGCATGGCAAGAAGGGAAATTAAGGAAGAAAATTAGCCCATAATCTTCTTTTCTATCTAGTTAATAGCTCCACATGTATTATTCTATTACAGATAATTCTAACATGTAATTTGGCGGGTTGTACGGTCAATGCATCCTGCCATTCTGCCAGAGACAGCAACCCAAATACCCTGCTTACAGCTGATGACAGCAGGATATCTCCAGGGGTGCAGATCCACCTGATGGAGGGTGGGGGAAAGGCAAACAGGAGCTGTTTGAGAAACCAGGAATCATCTGCCAGGCAAATGTTACTAAGAAAACGATGAGGGAAGGCAGCTAAGAATGCTGGGACAGCAAAGGCCAGGCTGGGCAGTACTGCACAGCCGTCCAGCAGAAGATGGGAGCAGGGGCAGGGTATCATCTGCAGACCGTGCCCCTTGCAGGCAGTTGGCAAGGCAACCACTATGACACCCACGTCTGGGTCTCACTACTGATGTCTCCGAGTGTTATTTTGACAGGATGGTGCCATGCAAAACTCCTGTTTTAACACGCCTCACTACAACACAAACCTAGTTGTTACTAGCCTCAAACTGCTTCAGAATCACAGAATCACAGATTGGTAGGGGTTGGAAGGGACTTCTGGAGATCATCTAGTCCAACCCCCCTGCTGAAGGAGGTTCACCTAGAGCAGGTTGCACAGGATCATATCAGGCGGGTTTTGAAAATCTCCAGAGAAGGACACTCCACAACCTCTCTGGGCAGCCTGTTCCAGTGCTGTGTAACCCTGAAAGTGAAGAAGTTTTTCCTCATATTGAGGTGGAACTTCCTGTGCTCCAGTTTGTGCCCTTTGCCTCTCGTGCTGTCGTGGGCACCGCTGAAAACAGTCTGGCCCCTTCTTCTTGACACCCGCCCTTTAGATACTTACAAGTATTGATGAGATCCCTTCTCAGTGTTCTCTCCTCCAGGCTAAACAGTCCCAGCTCTCTCAGCCTTTCCTCATATGAGAGATGCTCCAGTCCCCTCATCATCTCTGTAGCCCTGGCTGGACTCTTTCCAGTAGTTCGTGTCTTTCTTGACCTGGGGAACTTGGCTACAAGTCCAGCTTAACCTGAGTCATGTTACCAGCTCCCGGACACCACCAGCATGCAAAAGCTGCTAAATAAGGTCAGTTGCTTTGGGAGCAGGGTTGGTGACTCACGCGTCGACCCACTTTCCAATGATGCAGAGTCAGTGACCAGGCACGATGCGAAGGGTGGAGGAGAGGCGCAGCGGGGTGCTGTGGCAGCCCAACTGCAGCTACACAGACTGGCTGTGTCCATGCGCCTGCACTGCACTGCTCTCAATCACAGCCTGCATTTTCAAGCACGCTAAATTTATGCCTGTGCTGTGCAGCTGATTGTTACATCAAGCGTGTTCATGAAACACGTGTTGACATGGGATAACACACAATGTATATTGACAATAATGATATGGGGTCTAACACATCAAGCAATAGTACAATTCAATTAGTACATCTTTTTCTTCTACATCTGACTATTATTTTGCATTGCATTATTGAAGATGACATGCAAAAAAGCACAAGGAGCAAGATCGCAAATTCACACAGTGGCTTTGTGCATACAGGCTCTGCTCTGAGTGGGCAGACAGGTAGAAAGTAATTGGTGGTAGAGCAGGCAGAACAAAAGCATCAGCAAAACACTGGAAAAAAACCTCAGAAAGCAAAGCTGGGAGTTGGATCACTTGGAAAGCTGATGATGATGTTGCTGCTTTTTGAACATGTCCACTTGGCTTCTGGGATGAACTTTTTGATCTTCTGGTCATTAAGTGAATCCTGATTTATCTTGCACAGTATCAAGACTCTGGAGTTTAGCATTCATACAGTATACCCACAAAAAAGATTTTCGATTACTAATATAGTAAGAGGCTTTGAATGTAAACACCATGACTGATGACACTGACACTTTTGGAGCATCAGCCTACGGCACAGTGTTTGTAAATGCACAGGCAATAAAATTAAGTATTTTTCCATTTTCTCCCTGTGATAGGCTAGAAAGAACACAACCATCTTGATAAACCCACGGTTGGAAGCTCTGTCTAGCATTATATCCATTCTTGTCTCACTCTTCGTTAAAACAGTAGGTCATAGCTATCACATACCATGGTGTGTACCATACCTACCACAAAGGACCACCTACAAGTTTGATCCCAGAAGCTTTATTTCACTGCTAGTTCAGAAATACAGAGGACTTCACTTGAGCATCCAGGCGGTGACAAGCGCCATCTAAAGGTAGATGGATTATTGATTGTCTAAGCAATAGGAGTGCTTTTATACTTAGCAGTGAGAGTCCACTCTGGACAGCTGCTCTGTGCTGCTTTAGAAAGGTAAACACTGAGAACCCCAGAATAAACTACTCCCCAGTTACACCACTGTTACTAATGATTGGATGGCAGCAGGGTTTGGCTGCTAGTATTGTTATCGAGGAAGATGTTATGATCGTGGAAGATATTACTTCCATTTCCACATTTCAGTGTAAGAGACGTCTTTGTCTATCTACAGGACAGATGTATGTCAAGCTGAGGGAATTACAATTACATGTCTTTGGGTAAGGTAGGTTTTTCACACATACTTATTAAAGATAACGTTTTCTCTTCTCTCTCCATGCAGCCTGAGCAAAAGAGGTGGCCATGTTTGCCTACAGCATGGATAACAGCAGCGGTCCTTTTCTTCTCCCAACTTTACTGCTCCTGCTGCAGAACAAGAGCGACCCCGAAACCTCCAACCCTCCAGCTGGCTATGAGATGACAGAGTCAGCCATAGGGCCCAGCTCAAGCAGGAACCACACTGTCTTGCAGTATGACCTGAGGCCGGGGGAAATTGCAGTAGCCAGCATGGTTTTGGGAGCGTTGTGGCTGGTTTCCATCTTTGGAAACTCCCTCGTTTGCTTAGTGATCCGCAGGAGCAGGAGGACACAATCCACCACCAACTATTTTGTCGTCTCCATGGCTTGCGCAGACCTTCTCAGCAGCGTCGCAAGCGTGCCCTTCGTGCTGCTCCAGTTTACCTATGGCAGGTGGCCGCTGGGGAACGTGATGTGCAAGCTGGTAAGGTACATACAGTACCTCACCCCTGGCGTCCAGATATACGTGCTCCTCTCCATATGCGTGGATCGGTTCTACACTATCGTCTACCCCCTGAGCTTCAAAGTGTCCCGAGAGAAAGCCAAGAAAATGATTCTGGCCTCTTGGCTCTTTGAGGCTGCATTGGCATCACCGGCTTTCTTTTTCTATGGCTCCGACAGCGACGACCACTGCAACTTCTTTCTCCCCACTTCTTGGGAAGGAGCTGCCTACAGTATCATCCACCTCTTGGTGGTCTTGCTGATCCCATCCATCGCCATTATGCTCTTCTACCAGAAGGTCATCAAGCACATTTGGAGAATAGGCACCGATGGCATGACTGTCAGGAGGACAATGAATATTGTCCCAAGAACCAAGGTGAACACCATCAAGATGTTCCTGATGTTAAACTCGGTGTTTCTCCTGTCCTGGCTCCCTTTTTACGTGGTCCAGCTGTGGCACCCGCAGGAAACAGACTACAGAACAAGCTCCTTGGTTTTCCTGGCCATCACCTGGATCTCGTTCAGTTCTTCAGCCTCAAAGCCAACCATCTACTCCATCTACAATGCCAACTTCAGAAGAGGGATGAAAGAGACTTTTTGCATGTCCGCCATGAAATGCTACAGAAGCAATGCGTACACCATCACCACCAGTTCCAGGATAGCCAAGAAAAATCACGTTGGGATCGCGGAAGTTCCAGCTCCGGCCAAAACGGTCACCAAAGACTCCGTCTATGAGGCTTTTAACAGAGAAGCAAAGGAAAAAAAAGCTTGCATGGCCTATTCAGTCCAATCCCCCAAATACATTTGTCTAGTCGGATTCATTGCTTTGAAAATTTCCTACGTTCCCGCACAAGAAGGAGCTTTCTCTCGGTGTTGAACCAATGTATAGTTACAGGTTTTTAATGCAACTTTTAGGGAAGAAAAACAGATGTTTTATTTTATTAAATGCGTTGGTTTTGATGTGTCCAGTCCTTTTCCTTTCGGTTACGTTCCACTCTGTGGAACCACTCTGCCTGAATCACGAGCGTAACTTTGTTCCAAAACAGAAAAGCCCTTACACTATGAGTACGTAGGGAAAAAGGGAAAGGGCAACCACTGCTGTTTACAATGACCGCACGTTGGCCAGCATGCATAAGTGTCTAAATCCACCCAAAGCCATCTAGACTTCCTTTCGTTACAGCCCTGTGAATACTGTTGCCCTGGGGTTTTCCTGCTCGCTCAGACCCCAGGGGGAAGATGTCCGTACGTGGGCAATGCAGGCATAACTCTGAGCCCACGGACATGAGCGGTACAATTCCCACTGCCCCGGGGGGTCAGCATCAGGCCAGCGCTGAACGCCTGTGCATCTCGGGCGCTGTGCCTCTCCAGAGGTCTCGTGGCCCAAACTGCCTGAGAAAAGTCCTCCCCTTGGTCTTGCCCTCCGGGACTTATGGCGAGCTGCTTCTACAGCCAGCCTGGTGCACCCACCCAGACGCCAGGGGTGGTGGGCACCGCCTGGGAGAAGCCTTGCTGATCAAAAGGGCTCACGGCTCTACCAGGCACACCGGGACTCCTCTCCTGTCCGATTTAGTGTATCCCCTGGCCTGAGTCCCTCTTCCTGACGTACGGCTCTGGCAGCGGCAGCAAATCGTGGTGGGTTTTCCCAAAGAGGAGCACGAAAAGGAGCTCTGCAGGATGCCTAGCAGCATCCTCCTCGGGCGCATGTGTGCATGGGTCCCTAACAGGCATCCATCCCAGAGCAGACAAGCTGGCAGGGAGCTGCGGCTGCAGGTGGAGCCGCCTCCTGCTGCTCTTTCTCCGCCAGCACACTGAGAAAACAACCCAAGGGGACCAAGCAGAGCTTCGCTCCTGGTGGGAAGGGGAACGGCACCGGCTGTGCCGGCCGGGGAACGACGGGGAGAGGCAGGGGCTCCTCTGCACCCCGCTGCGCCCCACGGCGGTGGTGTCTGCTCCTCTCGTGAGGATGGAGTACCACCACCGGTAGGACCCAGAAGCTGTGCTTCAGTGCTAGCTCAGAAACAGAGAGGTCGCTCCAGCATCCAGGCTAGGTGGAAACTACCATCCAAAAGGCAGACGGGTCGTTGATTGTCTTAGCATTGGGGGGGGGGGGGGTGTAGTAAGCAAGGAGAGTCCACCTTGGGCGACTGCTCTGTGCTGCTTCAGAGAGGTAAACACCGAGGGCTCCCAACTTCAAGCACTCCCCGTCTGACAGCGAGCCGTTTGGCAGCTCACAGAGCCGTAACGTCCTCTAAAGTCAGTTCTAGCCTCCTTTTTTGCCTTGTGCTCCCCACTGTGGCGACGTTCACTAGCCAGACTCAGAGCTGTGGAGGCTCTGTGTTTTTTTCAGTGCCCAGGCAAGGCAATGTCTGTACAGGGGACAGAAAGGGGGAGGGAGGACTGCAAGGGTCTGGCGAGCAAAGAAGGGGACCTCCTTGACGGCACCAGGAGAAAGGGGAGACAGTAAGCTGGGCCATTGGTGTTTACAAAGAACAGGGCTTGGACTCATCTGGCAATGCCCGGACCCCTGCAAACCCACAGCTCGTGTCTCCGAATGGTTTGGCTTACAAGGGACCTTAAAGATCGTGTCCACAGGGGACTGATGAGCTCAGAAATTTGGCACATCCCAAGGCCACGACAAGGTGACTGGGTCCCTTCCCAGAGCTGAGCAAGGGCTTCCCCGTGACACAGCTGTGCCAGAGGCTCCGTGTTGTGTGTTGGTGTCAGTTGCTCAGGGCAACCCTTCAGTTGCCCCGTGGGTCACCCACAGACCTGCACAGCCCTCGGGTCGCTGCAGGACGGGCTCTGCTGGGAGCTGGGAAGGGTCAGACTTGCTGCTTGGGAGGTCCCTGACCAAGGTAAGGACGTCGACCCTCTCCCAGGGTTTTCTCCCGGGCGCACAGAGATCCTCCTCAACAGCTGACGCCAGTCGCACCTAGTGACAGTTCAGCCGACACGGCCCGGGGCTCCGCTGCTGGGAATCCCCCCGCATCTCAGCTGCGTGAGGCCATTGACCTCTTCCTCCAGAGTTTTCCTTCTAAATCAAAACTCTGCCATGCAGAAAAAAAAATCTTCTGCAGGTTTTGTGGGGAGGGGGTCGTGCCACCTTGTTCTCAGGGTGACAGAGGGAAACGCTGCCCTTGACGGGGAAGGGAACTAAGGAGGCAAGGGCATGCGGGGACAGCCTTGGCGTTCAGGAGAGACTCTTAAAGGCATACGATGGCCAGCTCTCGGTGAACACTTCCTCACTGTGGAAGGCGTGAGGAGGATTCACGGTGAGCAGCGCCCACCCAGCCTGGAGTCAGTCCTCTCGCTGTGCTGCCTTGTCTTCAAAAATTCCAGACCTGGCTGGTCTTCCAAAATTACACCCAGAACAAAAAGATTCAGGGATATTAGGGACAGTAACACCAAGGTTACTAAGGACTGCACGGGAGCAGGCTGGGGCTGCTAGCATCCTTCCTGAGGCAGATGTTATGAGCGTGGAAGATATTACCCCCCCATTCCACCTCTCGGTGAAGGAAACACCTCCTCTGTCGGTCTACAGGATGGGTTTATGTAACGTCGAGTGAGAAGTGGGTCTGGGTTTTTGCAGCTTCCACAGACATTGGGAAGCACGGCTCATTTCTGGGATGAGTGGGGCATATTCCGCTCACTCAGCCTGCAGGTCACCAGTGTTGGTGAACCTGCACCACAGTCTCTACCTCTGAAAGGGACAGGTATCTCTCAGAAGACAGAAATGCCTGTCCTCAAAGACTCGGGTCATTCATCAAAATCGGCATGAAACTCAATGGCCTCTCCTCTACCAGAGAGTCTCGCTGTCTATTTCTGAGCCTTTCTCTGAAATCATCTGCTTGCAGTAGGACGTATACGACTGTGGTGGGTTGACCCTGGCTGGGGGGCCAGGTGCCCACCAGAGCCGCTCTATCACTCCCCTCCTTCACTAGGCAGGGGAGAAAAGGTATAACAAAAAGCTTGTGGGTCGAGAGAAGGACAGGCAGACATCACTCACTAACTACCATCACGAGCAAAACAGACTGAACTGAGAGAGGAAATTCATCTCATTTATTACTAAGCAAAACAGAGTAGAGCAATGAGAAATCAAACCAAATCTTAAAACACCTCCCCCCACCCCTCCCATCTTCCCGGGCTCAACTTCACTCCCGGCTTCAACCTCCGCCCCCCCCCCCCCCCAGCGGCACAGGGGGACGGGGAATGGGGGTTACGGTCAGTTCATCACACGGTGTTTCTGCCGCTTCTTTGTCCTCAGGGGGAGGGCTCCTCTCATCGTACCCCTGCTCCAGCATGGAGTCCCTCTCACGGGAGACAGTCCTTCACAAACTTCTCCAACGTCAGTCTCTCCCACGGGGTGCAGACCTTCAGGAGCAGACTGCTCCGGCGTGGGGTCCCCACGGGGTCACAAGTCCTGCCAGCAAACCTGCTCTGGTGTGGGCTCCTCTCTCCACGGGTCCACAGGTCCTGCCAGGAGCTTGCTCCAGCGTGGGCTTCCCACGGGCCACAGCCTCCTTCAGCTGCCTCCACCTGCTCCGGCGTGGGGTCCTCCACGGGCTGCAGGTGGAATCTCTACACCCCCCTCATCCTCCCTCCATGGGCTGCAGGGGGACAGCCTGCTTCACCATGGTCTTCACCATGGGCTGCAGGGGGATCTCTGCTCCGGCGCCTGGAGCACCTCCTCCCCCTCCTTCTGTGCTGACCTGGGTGTCTGCAGAGTTTCTTGCATCTTCTCACTCCTCTCTCTGGCTGCAAAAGCTCTCTCTAACTGGTTTTTCCCTTCTTAACTATGTTATCACAGAGGCGCTGATTGGCTTGGCCTTGGCCAGGGGCGGGTCCATCTTGGAGCCGGCTGGCATTAGCTCTGTCAGACACAGGGGGAGCTTCCAGCAGCTTCTCACAGAAGCCACCCCTGCAGCCCCCCCCCCACTACCAAAACCTTGCCATGCAAACCCAACACAACGACTTACAAGTACTTCTCATTGCTAAGGAAGGTGTTTCACACATACTTGTTAAAGATAACCTCTCTTCTCTTCTCTTCTCTTCTTTTCTCCTCTCTCCATGCAGCCTGAGCAAAAGAGGTGGCCATGTTTGCCCACAGCATGGATAACAGCAGCGGTCCTTTTCTTCTCCCAACTTTACTGCTCCTGCTGCAGAACAAGAGCGACCCCGAAACCTCCAACCCTCCAGCTGGCTATGAGATGACAGAGTCAGCCATAGGGCCCAGCTCAAGCAGGAACCACACTGTCTTGCAGTATGACCTGAGGCCGGGGGAAATTGCAGTAGCCAGCATGGTTTTGGGAGCGTTGTGGCTGGTTTCCATCTTTGGAAACTCCCTCGTTTGCTTAGTGATCCGCAGGAGCAGGAGGACACAATCCACCACCAACTATTTTGTTGTCTCCATGGCTTGCGCAGACCTTCTCATCAGCGTCGCAAGCGTGCCCTTCGTGCTGCTCCAGTTTACCTATGGCAGGTGGCCGCTGGGGAACGTGATGTGCAAGCTGGTAAGGTACATACAGTACCTCACCCCTGGCGTCCAGATGTACGTGCTCCTCTCCATATGCGTGGATCGGTTCTACGCTATCGTCTACCCCCTGAGCTTCACAGTGTCCCGAGAGAAAGCCAAGAAAATGATTCTGGCCTCTTGGCTCTTTGAGGCTGCATTGGCATCACCGGCTTTCTTTTTCTATGGCTCCGACAGCGACGACCACTGCAACTTCTTTCTCCCCACTTCTTGGGAAGGAGCTGCCTACAGTATCATCCACCTCTTGGTGGTCTTGCTGATCCCATCCATCGCCATTATGCTCTTCTACCAGAAGGTCATCAAGCACATTTGGAGATTTGGCACCGATGGCATGACTGTCAGGAGGACGATGAATATTGTCCCAAGAACCAAGGTGAACACCATCAAGATGTTCCTGATGTTAAACTCGGTGTTTCTCCTGTCCTGGCTCCCTTTTTACGTGGTCCAGCTGTGGCACCCGCAGGAAACAGACTACAGAACAAGCTCCTTGGTTTTCCTGGCCATCACTTGGATCTCGTTCAGTTCTTCAGCCTCAAAGCCAACCATCTACTCCATCTACAATGCCAACTTCAGAAGAGGGATGAAAGAGACTTTTTGCATGTCCGCCATGAAATGCTACAGAAGCATTGCGTACACCATCACCACCAGTTCCAGGATAGCCAAGAAAAATCACGTTGGGATCGCGGAAGTTCCAGCTCCGGACAAAACGGTCACCAAAGACTCCGTCTATGAGGCTTTTAACAGAGAAGCAAAGGAAAAAAAGCTTGCGTGGCCTATTCAGTCCAATCCCCCAAATACATTTGTCTAGTCGGATTCATTGCTTTGAAAATTTCCTACGTTCCCGCACAAGAAGGAGCTTTCTCTCGGTGTTGAACCAATGTATAGTTACAGGTTTTTAATGCAACTTTTAGGGAAGAAAAACAGATGTTTTATTTTATTAAATGCGTTGGTTTTGATGTGTCCAGTCCTTTTCCTTTCGGTTACGTTCCACTCTGTGGAACCACTCTGCCTGAATCACGAGCGTAACTTTGTTCCAAAACAGAAAAGCCCTTACACTATGAGTACGTAGGGAAAAAGGGAAAGGGCAACCACTGCTGTTTACAATGACCGCACCTTGGCCAGCATGCATAAGTGTCTAAATCCACCCAAAGCCATCTAGACTTCCTTTCGTTACAGCCCTGTGAATACTGTTGCCCTGGGGTTTTCCTGCTCGCTCAGACCCCAGGGGGAAGATGTCCGTACGTGGGCAATGCAGGCATAACTCTGAGCCCACGGACATGAGCGGTACAATTCCCACTGCCCCGGGGGGTCAGCATCAGGCCAGCGCTGAACGCCTGTGCATCTCGGGCGCTGTGCCTCTCCAGAGGTCTCGTGGCCCAAACTGCCTGAGAAAAGTCCTCCCCTTGGTCTTGCCCTCCGGGACTTATGGCGAGCTGCTTCTACAGCCAGCCTGGTGCACCCACCCAGACGCCAGGGGTGGTGGGCACCGCCTGGGAGAAGCCTTGCTGATCAAAAGGGCTCACGGCTCTACCAGGCACACCGGGACTCCTCTCCTGTCCGATTTAGTGTATCCCCTGGCCTGAGTCCCTCTTCCTGACGTACGGCTCTGGCAGCGGCAGCAAATCGTGGTGGGTTTTCCCAAAGAGGAGCACGAAAAGGAGCTCTGCAGGATGCCTAGCAGCATCCTCCTCGGGCGCATGTGTGCATGGGTCCCTAACAGGCATCCATCCCAGAGCAGACAAGCTGGCAGGGAGCTGCGGCTGCAGGTGGAGCCGCCTCCTGCTGCTCTTTCTCCGCCAGCACACTGAGAAAACAACCCAAGGGGACCAAGCAGAGCTTCGCTCCTGGTGGGAAGGGGAACGGCACCGGCTGTGCCGGCCGGGGAACGACGGGGAGAGGCAGGGGCTCCTCTGCACCCCGCTGCGCCCCACGGCGGTGGTGTCTGCTCCTCTCGTGAGGATGGAGTACCACCGCCGGTAGGACCCAGAAGCTGTGCTTCAGTGCTAGCTCAGAAACAGAGAGGTCGCTCCAGCATCCAGGCTAGGTGGAAACTACCATCCAAAAGGCAGACGGGTCGTTGATTGTCTTAGCATTGGGGGGGGGGGGGGTGTAGTAAGCAAGGAGAGTCCACCTTGGACGACTGCTCTGTGCTGCTTCAGAGAGGTAAACACCGAGGGCTCCCAACTTCAAGCACTCCCCGTCTGACAGCGAGCCGTTTGGCAGCTCACAGAGCCGTAACGTCCTCTAAAGTCAGTTCTAGCCTCCTTTTTTGCCTTGTGCTCCCCACTGTGGCGACGTTCACTAGCCAGACTCAGAGCTGTGGAGGCTCTGTGTTTTTTTCAGTGCCCAGGCAAGGCAATGTCTGTACAGGGGACAGAAAGGGGGAGGGAGGACTGCAAGGGTCTGGCGAGCAAAGAAGGGGACCTCCTTGACGGCACCAGGAGAAAGGGGAGACAGTAAGCTGGGCCATTGGTGTTTACAAAGAACAGGGCTTGGACTCATCTGGCAATGCCCGGACCCCTGCAAACCCACAGCTCGTGTCTCCGAATGGTTTGGCTTACAAGGGACCTTAAAGATCGTGTCCACAGGGGACTGATGAGCTCAGAAATTTGGCACATCCCAAGGCCACGACAAGGTGACTGGGTCCCTTCCCAGAGCTGAGCAAGGGCTTCCCCGTGACACAGCTGTGCCAGAGGCTCCGTGTTGTGTGTTGGTGTCAGTTGCTCAGGGCAACCCTTCAGTTGCCCCGTGGGTCACCCACAGACCTGCACAGCCCTCGGGTCGCTGCAGGACGGGCTCTGCTGGGAGCTGGGAAGGGTCAGACTTGCTGCTTGGGAGGTCCCTGACCAAGGTAAGGACGTCGACCCTCTCCCAGGGTTTTCTCCCGGGCGCACAGAGATCCTCCTCAACAGCTGACGCCAGTCGCACCTAGTGACAGTTCAGCCGACACGGCCCGGGGCTCCGCTGCTGGGAATCCCCCCCGCATCTCAGCTGCGTGAGGCCATTGACCTCTTCCTCCAGAGTTTTCCTTCTAAATCAAAACTCTGCCATGCAGAAAAAAAAATCTTCTGCAGGGTTTGTGGGGAGGGGGTCGTGCCACCTTGTTCTCAGGGTGACAGAGGGAAACGCTGCCCTTGACGGGGAAGGGAACTAAGGAGGCAAGGGCGTGCGGGGACAGCCTTGGCGTTCAGGAGAGACTCTTAAAGGCATACGATGGCCAGCTCTCGGTGAACACTTCCTCACTGTGGAAGGCGTGAGGAGGATTCACGGTGAGCAGCGCCCACCCAGCCTGGAGTCAGTCCTCTCGCTGTGCTGCCTTGTCTTCAAAAATTCCAGACCTGGCTGGTCTTCCAAAATTACACCCAGAACAAAAAGATTCAGGGATATTAGGGACAGTAACACCAAGGTTACTAAGGACTGCACGGGAGCAGGCTGGGGCTGCTAGCATCCTTCCTGAGGCAGATGTTATGAGCGTGGAAGATATTACCCCCCATTCCACCTCTCGGTGAAGGAAACACCTCCTCTGTCGGTCTACAGGATGGGTTTATGTAACGTCGAGTGAGAAGTGGGTCTGGGTTTTTGCAGCTTCCACAGACATTGGGAAGCACGGCTCATTTCTGGGATGAGTGGGGCATATTCCGCTCACTCAGCCTGCAGGTCACCAGTGTTGGTGAACCTGCACCACAGTCTCTACCTCTGAAAGGGACAGGTATCTCTCAGAAGACAGAAATGCCTGTCCTCAAAGACTCGGGTCATTCATCAAAATCGGCATGAAACTCAATGGCCTCTCCTCTACCAGAGAGTCTCGCTGTCTATTTCTGAGCCTTTCTCTGAAATCATCTGCTTGCAGTAGGACGTATACGACTGTGGTGGGTTGACCCTGGCTGGGGGCCAGGTGCCCACCAGAGCCGCTCTATCACTCCCCTCCTTCACTAGGCAGGGGAGAAAAGGTATAACAAAAAGCTTGTGGGTCGAGAGAAGGACAGGCAGACATCACTCACTAACTACCATCACGAGCAAAACAGACTGAACTGAGAGAGGAAATTCATCTCATTTATTACTAAGCAAAACAGAGTAGAGCAATGAGAAATCAAACCAAATCTTAAAACACCTCCCCCCACCCCTCCCATCTTCCCGGGCTCAACTTCACTCCCGGCTTCAACCTCCGCCCCCCCACCCCCCCAGCGGCACAGGGGGACGGGGAATGGGGGTTACGGTCAGTTCATCACACGGTGTTTCTGCCGCTTCTTTGTCCTCAGGGGGAGGGCTCCTCTCATCGTACCCCTGCTCCAGCATGGAGTCCCTCTCACGGGAGACAGTCCTTCACAAACTTCTCCAACGTCAGTCTCTCCCACGGGGTGCAGACCTTCAGGAGCAGACTGCTCCGGCGTGGGGTCCCCCACGGGGTCACAAGTCCTGCCAGCAAACCTGCTCTGGTGTGGGCTCCTCTCTCCACGGGTCCACAGGTCCTGCCAGGAGCTTGCTCCAGCGTGGGCTTCCCACGGGCCACAGCCTCCTTCAGCTGCCTCCACCTGCTCCGGCGTGGGGTCCTCCACGGGCTGCAGGTGGAATCTCTACACCCCCCTCATCCTCCCTCCATGGGCTGCAGGGGGACAGCCTGCTTCACCATGGTCTTCACCATGGGCTGCAGGGGGATCTCTGCTCCGGCGCCTGGAGCTCCTCCTCCCCCTCCTTCTGCGCTGACCTGGGTGTCTGCAGAGTTTCTTGCATCTTCTCACTCCTCTCTCTGGCTGCAAAAGCTCTCTCTAACTGGTTTTTCCCTTCTTAACTATGTTATCACAGAGGCGCTGATTGGCTTGGCCTTGGCCAGGGGCGGGTCCATCTTGGAGCCGGCTGGCATTAGCTCTGTCAGACACAGGGGGAGCTTCCAGCAGCTTCTCACAGAAGCCACCCCTGCAGCCCCCCCCCACTACCAAAACCTTGCCATGCAAACCCAACACAACGACTTACAAGTACTTCTCATTGCTAAGGAAGGTGTTTCACACATACTTGTTAAAGATAACCTCTCTTCTCTTCTCTTCTCTTCTTTTCTCCTCTCTCCATGCAGCCTGAGCAAAAGAGGTGGCCGTGTTTGCCCACAGCATGGATAACAGCAGCGGTCCTTTTCTTCTCCCAACTTTACTGCTCCTGCTGCAGAACAAGAGCGACCCCGAAACCTCCAACCCTCCAGCTGGCTATGAGATGACAGAGTCAGCCATAGGGCCCAGCTCAAGCAGGAACCACACTGTCTTGCAGTATGACCTGAGGCCGGGGGAAATTGCAGTAGCCGGCATGGTTTTGGGAGCGTTGTGGCTGGTTTCCATCTTTGGAAACTCCCTCGTTTGCTTAGTGATCCGCAGGAGCAGGAGGACACAATCCACCACCAACTATTTTGTCGTCTCCATGGCTTGCGCAGACCTTCTCAGCAGCGTCGCAAGCGTGCCCTTCGTGCTGCTCCAGTTTACCTATGGCAGGTGGCCGCTGGGGAACGTGATGTGCAAGCTGGTAAGGTACATACAGTACCTCACCCCTGGCGTCCAGATGTACGTGCTCCTCTCCATATGCGTGGATCGGTTCTACGCTATCGTCTACCCCCTGAGCTTCAAAGTGTCCCGAGAGAAAGCCAAGAAAATGATTCTGGCCTCTTGGCTCTTTGAGGCTGCATTGGCATCACCGGCTTTCTTTTTCTATGGCTCCGACAGCAACGACCACTGCAACTTCTTTCTCCCCACTTCTTGGGAAGGAGCTGCCTACAGTATCATCCACCTCTTGGTGGTCTTGCTGATCCCATCCATCGCCATTATGCTCTTCTACCAGAAGGTCATCAAGCACATTTGGAGATTTGGCACCGATGGCATGACTGTCAGGAGGACGATGAATATTGTCCCAAGAACCAAGGTGAACACCATCAAGATGTTCCTGATGTTAAACTCGGTGTTTCTCCTGTCCTGGCTCCCTTTTTACGTGGTCCAGCTGTGGCACCCGCAGGAAACAGACTACAGAACAAGCTCCTTGGTTTTCCTGGCCATCACTTGGATCTCGTTCAGTTCTTCAGCCTCAAAGCCAACCATCTACTCCATCTACAATGCCAACTTCAGAAGAGGGATGAAAGAGACTTTTTGCATGTCCGCCATGAAATGCTACAGAAGCAATGCGTACACCATCACCACCAGTTCCAGGATAGCCAAGAAAAATCACGTTGGGATCGCGGAAGTTCCAGCTCCGGCCAAAACGGTCACCAAAGACTCCGTCTATGAGGCTTTTAACAGAGAAGCAAAGGAAAAAAAGCTTGCGTGGCCTATTCAGTCCAATCCCCCAAATACATTTGTCTAGTCGGATTCATTGCTTTGAAAATTTCCTACGTTCCCGCACAAGAAGGAGCTTTCTCTCGGTGTTGAACCAATGTATAGTTACAGGTTTTTAATGCAACTTTTAGGGAAGAAAAACAGATGTTTTATTTTATTAAATGCGTTGGTTTTGATGTGTCCAGTCCTTTTCCTTTCGGTTACGTTCCACTCTGTGGAACCACTCTGCCTGAATCACGAGCGTAACTTTGTTCCAAAACAGAAAAGCCCTTACACTATGAGTACGTAGGGAAAAAGGGAAAGGGCAACCACTGCTGTTTACAATGACCGCACCTTGGCCAGCATGCATAAGTGTCTAAATCCACCCAAAGCCATCTAGACTTCCTTTCGTTACAGCCCTGTGAATACTGTTGCCCTGGGGTTTTCCTGCTCGCTCAGACCCCAGGGGGAAGATGTCCGTACGTGGGCAATGCAGGCATAACTCTGAGCCCACGGACATGAGCGGTACAATTCCCACTGCCCCGGGGGGTCAGCATCAGGCCAGCGCTGAACGCCTGTGCATCTCGGGCGCTGTGCCTCTCCAGAGGTCTCGTGGCCCAAACTGCCTGAGAAAAGTCCTCCCCTTGGTCTTGCCCTCCGGGACTTATGGCGAGCTGCTTCTACAGCCAGCCTGGTGCACCCACCCAGACGCCAGGGGTGGTGGGCACCGCCTGGGAGAAGCCTTGCTGATCAAAAGGGCTCACGGCTCTACCAGGCACACCGGGACTCCTCTCCTGTCCGATTTAGTGTATCCCCTGGCCTGAGTCCCTCTTCCTGACGTACGGCTCTGGCAGCGGCAGCAAATCGTGGTGGGTTTTCCCAAAGAGGAGCACGAAAAGGAGCTCTGCAGGATGCCTAGCAGCATCCTCCTCGGGCGCATGTGTGCATGGGTCCCTAACAGGCATCCATCCCAGAGCAGACAAGCTGGCAGGGAGCTGCGGCTGCAGGTGGAGCCGCCTCCTGCTGCTCTTTCTCCGCCAGCACACTGAGAAAACAACCCAAGGGGACCAAGCAGAGCTTCGCTCCTGGTGGGAAGGGGAACGGCACCGGCTGTGCCGGCCGGGGAACGACGGGGAGAGGCAGGGGCTCCTCTGCACCCCGCTGCGCCCCACGGCGGTGGTGTCTGCTCCTCTCGTGAGGATGGAGTACCACCACCGGTAGGACCCAGAAGCTGTGCTTCAGTGCTAGCTCAGAAACAGAGAGGTCACTCCAACATCCAGGCTAGGTGGAAACTACCATCCAAAAGGCAGACGGGTCGTTGATTGTCTTAGCATTGGGGGGGGGGGGGGGTGTAGTAAGCAAGGAGAGTCCACCTTGGGCGACTGCTCTGTGCTGCTTCAGAGAGGTAAACACCGAGGGCTCCCAACTTCAAGCACTCCCCGTCTGACAGCGAGCCGTTTGGCAGCTCACAGAGCCGTAACGTCCTCTAAAGTCAGTTCTAGCCTCCTTTTTTGCCTTGTGCTCCCCACTGTGGCGACGTTCACTAGCCAGACTCAGAGCTGTGGAGGCTCTGTGTTTTTTTCAGTGCCCAGGCAAGGCAATGTCTGTACAGGGGACAGAAAGGGGGAGGGAGGACTGCAAGGGTCTGGCGAGCAAAGAAGGGGACCTCCTTGACGGCACCAGGAGAAAGGGGAGACAGTAAGCTGGGCCATTGGTGTTTACAAAGAACAGGGCTTGGACTCATCTGGCAATGCCCGGACCCCTGCAAACCCACAGCTCGTGTCTCCGAATGGTTTGGCTTACAAGGGACCTTAAAGATCGTGTCCACAGGGGACTGATGAGCTCAGAAATTTGGCACATCCCAAGGCCACGACAAGGTGACTGGGTCCCTTCCCAGAGCTGAGCAAGGGCTTCCCCGTGACACAGCTGTGCCAGAGGCTCCGTGTTGTGTGTTGGTGTCAGTTGCTCAGGGCAACCCTTCAGTTGCCCCGTGGGTCACCCACAGACCTGCACAGCCCTCGGGTCGCTGCAGGACGGGCTCTGCTGGGAGCTGGGAAGGGTCAGACTTGCTGCTTGGGAGGTCCCTGACCAAGGTAAGGACGTCGACCCTCTCCCAGGGTTTTCTCCCGGGCGCACAGAGATCCTCCTCAACAGCTGACGCCAGTCGCACCTAGTGACAGTTCAGCCGACACGGCCCGGGGCTCCGCTGCTGGGAATCCCCCCCGCATCTCAGCTGCGTGAGGCCATTGACCTCTTCCTCCAGAGTTTTCCTTCTAAATCAAAACTCTGCCATGCAGAAAAAAAAATCTTCTGCAGGTTTTGTGGGGAGGGGGTCGTGCCACCTTGTTCTCAGGGTGACAGAGGGAAACGCTGCCCTTGACGGGGAAGGGAACTAAGGAGGCAAGGGCATGCGGGGACAGCCTTGGCGTTCAGGAGAGACTCTTAAAGGCATACGATGGCCAGCTCTCGGTGAACACTTCCTCACTGTGGAAGGCGTGAGGAGGATTCACGGTGAGCAGCGCCCACCCAGCCTGGAGTCAGTCCTCTCGCTGTGCTGCCTTGTCTTCAAAAATTCCAGACCTGGCTGGTCTTCCAAAATTACACCCAGAACAAAAAGATTCAGGGATATTAGGGACAGTAACACCAAGGTTACTAAGGACTGCACGGGAGCAGGCTGGGGCTGCTAGCATCCTTCCTGAGGCAGATGTTATGAGCGTGGAAGATATTACCCCCCATTCCACCTCTCGGTGAAGGAAACACCTCCTCTGTCGGTCTACAGGATGGGTTTATGTAACGTCGAGTGAGAAGTGGGTCTGGGTTTTTGCAGCTTCCACAGACATTGGGAAGCACGGCTCATTTCTGGGATGAGTGGGGCATATTCCGCTCACTCAGCCTGCAGGTCACCAGTGTTGGTGAACCTGCACCACAGTCTCTACCTCTGAAAGGGACAGGTATCTCTCAGAAGACAGAAATGCCTGTCCTCAAAGACTCGGGTCATTCATCAAAATCGGCATGAAACTCAATGGCCTCTCCTCTACCAGAGAGTCTCGCTGTCTATTTCTGAGCCTTTCTCTGAAATCATCTGCTTGCAGTAGGACGTATACGACTGTGGTGGGTTGACCCTGGCTGGGGGCCAGGTGCCCACCAGAGCCGCTCTATCACTCCCCTCCTTCACTAGGCAGGGGAGAAAAGGTATAACAAAAAGCTTGTGGGTCGAGAGAAGGACAGGCAGACATCACTCACTAACTACCATCACGAGCAAAACAGACTGAACTGAGAGAGGAAATTCATCTCATTTATTACTAAGCAAAACAGAGTAGAGCAATGAGAAATCAAACCAAATCTTAAAACACCTCCCCCCACCCCTCCCATCTTCCCGGGCTCAACTTCACTCCCGGCTCCAACCTCCGCCCCCCCCCCCCCCCAGCGGCACAGGGGGACGGGGGAATGGGGGTTACGGTCAGGTCATCACACGGTGTTTCTGCCGCTTCTTTGTCCTCAGGGGGAGGGCTCCTCTCATCGTACCCCTGCTCCAGCATGGAGTCCCTCTCACGGGAGACAGTCCTTCACAAACTTCTCCAACGTCAGTCTCTCCCACGGGGTGCAGACCTTCAGGAGCAGACTGCTCCGGCGTGGGGTCCCCACGGGGTCACAAGTCCTGCCAGCAAACCTGCTCTGGTGTGGGCTCCTCTCTCCACGGGTCCACAGGTCCTGCCAGGAGCTTGCTCCAGCGTGGGCTTCCCACGGGCCACAGCCTCCTTCAGCTGCCTCCACCTGCTCCGGCGTGGGGTCCTCCACGGGCTGCAGGTGGAATCTCTACACCCCCTCATCCTCCCTCCATGGGCTGCAGGGGGACAGCCTGCTTCACCATGGTCTTCACCATGGGCTGCAGGGGGATCTCTGCTCCGGCGCCTGGAGCTCCTCCTCCCCCTCCTTCTGCGCTGACCTGGGTGTCTGCAGAGTTTCTTGCATCTTCTCACTCCTCTCTCTGGCTGCAAAAGCTCTCTCTAACTGGTTTTTCCCTTCTTAACTATGTTATCACAGAGGCGCTGATTGGCTTGGCCTTGGCCAGGGGCGGGTCCATCTTGGAGCCGGCTGGCATTAGCTCTGTCAGACACAGGGGAAGCTTCCAGCAGCTTCTCACAGAAGCCACCCCTGCAGCCCCCCCCCACTACCAAAACCTTGCCATGCAAACCCAACACAACGACTTACAAGTACTTCTCATTGCTAAGGAAGGTGTTTCACACATACTTGTTAAAGATAACCTCTCTTCTCTTCTCTTCTTTTCTCCTCTCTCCATGCAGCCTGAGCAAAAGAGGTGGCCATGTTTGCCCACAGCATGGATAACAGCAGCGGTCCTTTTCTTCTCCCAACTTTACTGCTCCTGCTGCAGAACAAGAGCGACCCCGAAACCTCCAACCCTCCAGCTGGCTACGAGATGACAGAGTCAGCCATAGGGCCCAGCTCAAGCAGGAACCACACTGTCTTGCAGTATGACCTGAGGCCGGGGGAAATTGCAGTAGCCAGCATGGTTTTGGGAGCGTTGTGGCTGGTTTCCATCTTTGGAAACTCCCTCGTTTGCTTAGTGATCCGCAGGAGCAGGAGGACACAATCCACCACCAACTATTTTGTTGTCTCCGTGGCTTGCGCAGACCTTCTCAGCAGCGTCGCAAGCGTGCCCTTCGTGCTGCTCCAGTTTACCTATGGCAGGTGGCCGCTGGGGAACGTGATGTGCAAGCTGGTAAGGTACATACAGTACCTCACCCCTGGCGTCCAGATGTACGTGCTCCTCTCCATATGCGTGGATCGGTTCTACGCTATCGTCTACCCCCTGAGCTTCAAAGTGTCCCGAGAGAAAGCCAAGAAAATGATTCTGGCCTCTTGGCTCTTTGAGGCTGCATTGGCATCACCGGCTTTCTTTTTCTATGGCTCCGACAGCAACGACCACTGCAACTTCTTTCTCCCCACTTCTTGGGAAGGAGCTGCCTACAGTATCATCCACCTCTTGGTGGTCTTGCTGATCCCATCCATCGCCATTATGCTCTTCTACCAGAAGGTCATCAAGCACATTTGGAGATTTGGCACCGATGGCATGACTGTCAGGAGGACAATGAATATTGTCCCAAGAACCAAGGTGAAAACCATCAAGATGTTCCTAATGTTAAACTCGGTGTTTCTCCTGTCCTGGCTCCCTTTTTACGTGGTCCAGCTGTGGCACCCGCAGGAAACAGACTACAGAACAAGCTCCTTGGTTTTCCTGGCCATCACCTGGATCTCGTTCAGTTCTTCAGCCTCAAAGCCAACCATCTACTCCATCTACAATGCCAACTTCAGAAGAGGGATGAAAGAGACTTTTTGCATGTCCGCCATGAAATGCTACAGAAGCAATGCGTACACCATCACCACCAGTTCCAGGATAGCCAAGAAAAATCACGTTGGGATCGCGGAAGTTCCAGCTCCGGCCAAAACGGTCACCAAAGACTCCGTCTATGAGGCTTTTAACAGAGAAGCAAAGGAAAAAAAGCTTGCGTGGCCTATTCAGTCCAATCCCCCAAATACATTTGTCTAGTCGGATTCATTGCTTTGAAAATTTCCTACGTTCCCGCACAAGAAGGAGCTTTCTCTCGGTGTTGAACCAATGTATAGTTACAGGGTTTTAATGCAACTTTTAGGGAAGAAAAACAGATGTTTTATTTTATTAAATGCGTTGGTTTTGATGTGTCCAGTCCTTTTCCTTTCGGTTACGTTCCACTCTGTGGAACCACTCTGCCTGAATCACGAGCGTAACTTTGTTCCAAAACAGAAAAGCCCTTACACTATGAGTACGTAGGGAAAAAGGGAAAGGGCAACCACTGCTGTTTACAATGACCGCACCTTGGCCAGCATGCATAAGTGTCTAAATGCACCCAAAGCCATCTAGACTTCCTTTCGTTACAGCCCTGTGAATACTGTTGCCCTGGGGTTTTCCTGCTCGCTCAGACCCCAGGGGGAAGATGTCCGTACGTGGGCAATGCAGGCATAACTCTGAGCCCACGGACATGAGCGGTACAATTCCCACTGCCCCGGGGGGTCAGCATCAGGCCAGCGCTGAACGCCTGTGCATCTCGGGCGCTGTGCCTCTCCAGAGGTCTCGTGGCCCAAACTGCCTGAGAAAAGTCCTCCCCTTGGTCTTGCCCTCCGGGACTTATGGCGAGCTGCTTCTACAGCCAGCCTGGTGCACCCACCCAGACGCCAGGGGTGGTGGGCACTGCCTGGGAGAAGCCTTGCTGATCAAAAGGGCTCACGGCTCTACCAGGCACACCGGGACTCCTCTCCTGTCCGATTTAGTGTATCCCCTGGCCTGAGTCCCTCTTCCTGACGTACGGCTCTGGCAGCGGCAGCAAATCGTGGTGGGTTTTCCCAAAGAGGAGCACGAAAAGGAGCTCTGCAGGATGCCTAGCAGCATCCTCCTCGGGCGCATGTGTGCATGGGTCCCTAACAGGCATCCATCCCAGAGCAGACAAGCTGGCAGGGAGCTGCGGCTGCAGGTGGAGCCGCCTCCTGCTGCTCTTTCTCCGCCAGCACACTGAGAAAACAACCCAAGGGGACCAAGCAGAGCTTCGCTCCTGGTGGGAAGGGGAACGGCACCGGCTGTGCCGGCCGGGGAACGGTGGGGAGAGGCAGGGGCTCCTCTGCACCCCGCTGCGCCCCACGGCGGTGGTGTCTGCTCCTCTCGTGAGGATGGAGTACCACCACCGGTAGGACCCAGAAGCTGTGCTTCAGTGCTAGCTCAGAAACAGAGAGGTCGCTCCAGCATCCAGGCTAGGTGGAAACTACCATCCAAAAGGCAGACGGGTCGTTGATTGTCTTAGCATTGGGGGGGGGGGGGGTGTAGTAAGCAAGGAGAGTCCACCTTGGACGACTGCTCTGTGCTGCTTCAGAGAGGTAAACACCGAGGGCTCCCAACTTCAACCACTCCCCGTCTGACAGCGAGCCGTTTGGCAGCTCACAGAGCCGTAACGTCCTCTAAAGTCAGTTCTAGCCTCCTTTTTTGCCTTGTGCTCCCCACTGTGGCGACGTTCACTAGCCAGACTCAGAGCTGTGGAGGCTCTGTGTTTTTTTCAGTGCCCAGGCAAGGCAATGTCTGTACAGGGGACAGAAAGGGGGAGGGAGGACTGCAAGGGTCTGGCGAGCAAAGAAGGGGACCTCCTTGACGGCACCAGGAGAAAGGGGAGACAGTAAGCTGGGCCATTGGTGTTTACAAAGAACAGGGCTTGGACTCATCTGGCAATGCCCGGACCCCTGCAAACCCACAGCTCGTGTCTCCGAATGGTTTGGCTTACAAGGGACCTTAAAGATCGTGTCCACAGGGGACTGATGAGCTCAGAAATTTGGCACATCCCAAGGCCACGACAAGGTGACTGGGTCCCTTCCCAGAGCTGAGCAAGGGCTTCCCCGTGACACAGCTGTGCCAGAGGCTCCGTGTTGTGTGTTGGTGTCAGTTGCTCAGGGCAACCCTTCAGTTGCCCCGTGGGTCACCCACAGACCTGCACAGCCCTCGGGTCGCTGCAGGACGGGCTCTGCTGGGAGCTGGGAAGGGTCAGACTTGCTGCTTGGGAGGTCCCTGACCAAGGTAAGGACGTCGACCCTCTCCCAGGGTTTTCTCCCGGGCGCACAGAGATCCTCCTCAACAGCTGACGCCAGTCGCACCTAGTGACAGTTCAGCCGACACGGCCCGGGGCTCCGCTGCTGGGAATCCCCCCGCATCTCAGCTGCGTGAGGCCATTGACCTCTTCCTCCAGAGTTTTCCTTCTAAATCAAAACTCTGCCATGCAGAAAAAAAAATCTTCTGCAGGTTTTGTGGGGAGGGGGTCGTGCCACCTTGTTCTCAGGGTGACAGAGGGAAACGCTGCCCTTGACGGGGAAGGGAACTAAGGAGGCAAGGGCATGCGGGGACAGCCTTGGCGTTCAGGAGAGACTCTTAAAGGCATACGATGGCCAGCTCTCGGTGAACACTTCCTCACTGTGGAAGGCGTGAGGAGGATTCACGGTGAGCAGCGCCCACCCAGCCTGGAGTCAGTCCTCTCGCTGTGCTGCCTTGTCTTCAAAAATTCCAGACCTGGCTGGTCTTCCAAAATTACACCCAGAACAAAAAGATTCAGGGATATTAGGGACAGTAACACCAAGGTTACTAAGGACTGCACGGGAGCAGGCTGGGGCTGCTAGCATCCTTCCTGAGGCAGATGTTATGAGCGTGGAAGATATTACCCCCCCATTCCACCTCTCGGTGAAGGAAACACCTCCTCTGTCGGTCTACAGGATGGGTTTATGTAACGTCGAGTGAGAAGTGGGTCTGGGTTTTTGCAGCTTCCACAGACATTGGGAAGCACGGCTCATTTCTGGGATGAGTGGGGCATATTCCGCTCACTCAGCCTGCAGGTCACCAGTGTTGGTGAACCTGCACCACAGTCTCTACCTCTGAAAGGGACAGGTATCTCTCAGAAGACAGAAATGCCTGTCCTCAAAGACTCGGGTCATTCATCAAAATCGGCATGAAACTCAATGGCCTCTCCTCTACCAGAGAGTCTCGCTGTCTATTTCTGAGCCTTTCTCTGAAATCATCTGCTTGCAGTAGGACGTATACGACTGTGGTGGGTTGACCCTGGCTGGGGGCCAGGTGCCCACCAGAGCCGCTCTATCACTCCCCTCCTTCACTAGGCAGGGGAGAAGAGGTATAACAAAAAGCTTGTGGGTCGAGAGAAGGACAGGCAGACATCACTCACTAACTACCATCACGAGCAAAACAGACTGAACTGAGAGAGGAAATTCATCTCATTTATTACTAAGCAAAACAGAGTAGAGCAATGAGAAATCAAACCAAATCTTAAAACACCTCCCCCCCACCCCTCCCATCTTCCCGGGCTCAACTTCACTCCCGGCTTCAACCTCCGCCCCCCCCACCCCCCCAGCGGCACAGGGGGACGGGGAATGGGGGTTACGGTCAGTTCATCACACGGTGTTTCTGCCGCTTCTTTGTCCTCAGGGGGAGGGCTCCTCTCATCGTACCCCTGCTCCAGCATGGAGTCCCTCTCACGGGAGACAGTCCTTCACAAACTTCTCCAACGTCAGTCTCTCCCACGGGGTGCAGACCTTCAGGAGCAGACTGCTCCGGCGTGGGGTCCCCACGGGGTCACAAGTCCTGCCAGCAAACCTGCTCTGGTGTGGGCTCCTCTCTCCACGGGTCCACAGGTCCTGCCAGGAGCTTGCTCCAGCGTGGGCTTCCCACGGGCCACAGCCTCCTTCAGCTGCCTCCACCTGCTCCGGCGTGGGGTCCTCCACGGGCTGCAGGTGGAATCTCTACACCCCCTCATCCTCCCTCCATGGGCTGCAGGGGGACAGCCTGCTTCACCATGGTCTTCACCATGGGCTGCAGGGGGATCTCTGCTCCGGCGCCTGGAGCTCCTCCTCCCCCTCCTTCTGCGCTGACCTGGGTGTCTGCAGAGTTTCTTGCATCTTCTCACTCCTCTCTCTGGCTGCAAAAGCTCTCTCTAACTGGTTTTTCCCTTCTTAACTATGTTATCACAGAGGCGCTGATTGGCTTGGCCTTGGCCAGGGGCGGGTCCATCTTGGAGCCGGCTGGCATTAGCTCTGTCAGACACAGGGGAAGCTTCCAGCAGCTTCTCACAGAAGCCACCCCTGCAGCCCCCCCCCACTACCAAAACCTTGCCATGCAAACCCAACACAACGACTTACAAGTACTTCTCATTGCTAAGGAAGGTGTTTCACACATACTTGTTAAAGATAATCTCTTCTCTTTCTCTTCTCTTCTCTTCTTTTCTCCTCTCTCCATGCAGCCTGAGCAAAAGAGGTGGCCATGTTTGCCCACAGCATGGATAACAGCAGCGGTCCTTTTCTTCTCCCAACTTTACTGCTCCTGCTGCAGAACAAGAGCGACCCCGAAACCTCCAACCCTCCAGCTGGCTACGAGATGACAGAGTCAGCCATAGGGCCCAGCTCAAGCAGGAACCACACTGTCTTGCAGTATGACCTGAGGCCGGGGGAAATTGCAGTAGCCAGCATGGTTTTGGGAGCGTTGTGGCTGGTTTCCATCTTTGGAAACTCCCTCGTTTGCTTAGTGATCCGCAGGAGCAGGAGGACACAATCCACCACCAACTATTTTGTCGTCTCCATGGCTTGCGCAGACCTTCTCAGCAGCGACGCAAGCGTGCCCTTCGTGCTGCTCCACTTTACCTATGGCAGGTGGCCGCTGGGGAACGTGATGTGCAAGCTGGTAAGGTACATACAGTACCTCACCCCTGGCGTCCAGATGTACGTGCTCCTCTCCATATGCGTGGATCGGTTCTACACTATCGTCTACCCCCTGAGCTTCAAAGTGTCCCGAGAGAAAGCCAAGAAAATGATTCTGGCCTCTTGGCTCTTTGAGGCTGCATTGGCATCACCGGCTTTCTTTTTCTATGGCTCCGACAGCGACGACCACTGCAACTTCTTTCTCCCCACTTCTTGGGAAGGAGCTGCCTACAGTATCATCCACCTCTTGGTGGTCTTGCTGATCCCATCCATCGCCATTATGCTCTTCTACCAGAGGGTCATCAAGCACATTTGGAGATTTGGCACCGATGGCATGACTGTCAGGAGGACAATGAATATTGTCCCAAGAACCAAGGTGAACACCATCAAGATGTTCCTGATGTTAAACTCGGTGTTTCTCCTGTCCTGGCTCCCTTTTTACGTGGTCCAGCTGTGGCACCCGCAGGAAACAGACTACAGAACAAGCTCCTTGGTTTTCCTGGCCATCACTTGGATCTCGTTCAGTTCTTCAGCCTCAAAGCCAACCATCTACTCCATCTACAATGCCAACTTCAGAAGAGGGATGAAAGAGACTTTTTGCATGTCCGCCATGAAATGCTACAGAAGCAATGCGTACACCATCACCACCAGTTCCAGGATAGCCAAGAAAAATCACGTTGGGATCGCGGAAGTTCCAGCTCCGGCCAAAACGGTCACCAAAGACTCCGTCTATGAGGCTTTTAACAGAGAAGCAAAGGAAAAAAAGCTTGCGTGGCCTATTCAGTCCAATCCCCCAAATACATTTGTCTAGTCGGATTCATTGCTTTGAAAATTTCCTACGTTCCCGCACAAGAAGGAGCTTTCTCTCGGTGTTGAACCAATGTATAGTTACAGGGTTTTAATGCAACTTTTAGGGAAGAAAAACAGATGTTTTATTTTAGTAAATGCGTTGGTTTTGATGTGTCCAGTCCTTTTCCTTTCGGTTACGTTCCACTCTGTGGAACCACTCTGCCTGAATCACGAGCGTAACTTTGTTCCAAAACAGAAAAGCCCTTACACTATGAGTACGTAGGGAAAAAGGGAAAGGGCAACCACTGCTGTTTACAATGACCGCACCTTGGCCAGCATGCATAAGTGTCTAAATGCACCCAAAGCCATCTAGACTTCCTTTCGTTACAGCCCTGTGAATACTGTTGCCCTGGGGTTTTCCTGCTCGCTCAGACCCCAGGGGGAAGATGTCCGTACGTGGGCAATGCAGGCATAACTCTGAGCCCACGGACATGAGCGGTACAATTCCCACTGCCCCGGGGGGTCAGCATCAGGCCAGCGCTGAACGCCTGTGCATCTCGGGCGCTGTGCCTCTCCAGAGGTCTCGTGGCCCAAACTGCCTGAGAAAAGTCCTCCCCTTGGTCTTGCCCTCCGGGACTTATGGCGAGCTGCTTCTACAGCCAGCCTGGTGCACCCACCCAGACGCCAGGGGTGGTGGGCACCGCCTGGGAGAAGCCTTGCTGATCAAAAGGGCTCACGGCTCTACCAGGCACACCGGGACTCCTCTCCTGTCCGATTTAGTGTATCCCCTGGCCTGAGTCCCTCTTCCTGACGTACGGCTCTGGCAGCGGCAGCAAATCGTGGTGGGTTTTCCCAAAGAGGAGCACGAAAAGGAGCTCTGCAGGATGCCTAGCAGCATCCTCCTCGGGCGCATGTGTGCATGGGTCCCTAACAGGCATCCATCCCAGAGCAGACAAGCTGGCAGGGAGCTGCGGCTGCAGGTGGAGCCGCCTCCTGCTGCTCTTTCTCCGCCAGCACACTGAGAAAACAACCCAAGGGGACCAAGCAGAGCTTCGCTCCTGGTGGGAAGGGGAACGGCACCGGCTGTGCCGGCCGGGGAACGGCGGGGAGAGGCAGGGGCTCCTCTGCACCCCGCTGCGCCCCACGGCGGTGGTGTCTGCTCCTCTCGTGAGGATGGAGTACCACCACCGGTAGGACCCAGAAGCTGTGCTTCAGTGCTAGCTCAGAAACAGAGAGGTCGCTCCAACATCCAGGCTAGGTGGAAACTACCATCCAAAAGGCAGACGGGTCGTTGATTGTCTTAGCATTGGGGGGGGGGGGGGTGTAGTAAGCAAGGAGAGTCCACCTTGGGCGACTGCTCTGTGCTGCTTCAGAGAGGTAAACACCGAGGGCTCCCAACTTCAACCACTCCCCGTCTGACAGCGAGCCGTTTGGCAGCTCACAGAGCCGTAACGTCCTCTAAAGTCAGTTCTAGCCTCCTTTTTTGCCTTGTGCTCCCCACTGTGGCGACGTTCACTAGCCAGACTCAGAGCTGTGGAGGCTCTGTGTTTTTTTCAGTGCCCAGGCAAGGCAATGTCTGTACAGGGGACAGAAAGGGGGAGGGAGGACTGCAAGGGTCTGGCGAGCAAAGAAGGGGACCTCCTTGACGGCACCAGGAGAAAGGGGAGACAGTAAGCTGGGCCATTGGTGTTTACAAAGAACAGGGCTTGGACTCATCTGGCAATGCCCGGACCCCTGCAAACCCACAGCTCGTGTCTCCGAATGGTTTGGCTTACAAGGGACCTTAAAGATCGTGTCCACAGGGGACTGATGAGCTCAGAAATTTGGCACATCCCAAGGCCACGACAAGGTGACTGGGTCCCTTCCCAGAGCTGAGCAAGGGCTTCCCCGTGACACAGCTGTGCCAGAGGCTCCGTGTTGTGTGTTGGTGTCAGTTGCTCAGGGCAACCCTTCAGTTGCCCCGTGGGTCACCCACAGACCTGCACAGCCCTCGGGTCGCTGCAGGACGGGCTCTGCTGGGAGCTGGGAAGGGTCAGACTTGCTGCTTGGGAGGTCCCTGACCAAGGTAAGGACGTCGACCCTCTCCCAGGGTTTTCTCCCGGGCGCACAGAGATCCTCCTCAACAGCTGACGCCAGTCGCACCTAGTGACAGTTCAGCCGACACGGCCCGGGGCTCCGCTGCTGGGAATCCCCCCGCATCTCAGCTGCGTGAGGCCATTGACCTCTTCCTCCAGAGTTTTCCTTCTAAATCAAAACTCTGCCATGCAGAAAAAAAAATCTTCTGCAGGTTTTGTGGGGAGGGGGTCGTGCCACCTTGTTCTCAGGGTGACAGAGGGAAACGCTGCCCTTGACGGGGAAGGGAACTAAGGAGGCAAGGGCATGCGGGGACAGCCTTGGCGTTCAGGAGAGACTCTTAAAGGCATACGATGGCCAGCTCTCGGTGAACACTTCCTCACTGTGGAAGGCGTGAGGAGGATTCACGGTGAGCAGCGCCCACCCAGCCTGGAGTCAGTCCTCTCGCTGTGCTGCCTTGTCTTCAAAAATTCCAGACCTGGCTGGTCTTCCAAAATTACACCCAGAACAAAAAGATTCAGGGATATTAGGGACAGTAACACCAAGGTTACTAAGGACTGCACGGGAGCAGGCTGGGGCTGCTAGCATCCTTCCTGAGGCAGATGTTATGAGCGTGGAAGATATTACCCCCCATTCCACCTCTCGGTGAAGGAAACACCTCCTCTGTCGGTCTACAGGATGGGTTTATGTAACGTCGAGTGAGAAGTGGGTCTGGGTTTTTGCAGCTTCCACAGACATTGGGAAGCACGGCTCATTTCTGGGATGAGTGGGGCATATTCCGCTCACTCAGCCTGCAGGTCACCAGTGTTGGTGAACCTGCACCACAGTCTCTACCTCTGAAAGGGACAGGTATCTCTCAGAAGACAGAAATGCCTGTCCTCAAAGACTCGGGTCATTCATCAAAATCGGCATGAAACTCAATGGCCTCTCCTCTACCAGAGAGTCTCGCTGTCTATTTCTGAGCCTTTCTCTGAAATCATCTGCTTGCAGTAGGACGTATACGACTGTGGTGGGTTGACCCTGGCTGGGGGCCAGGTGCCCACCAGAGCCGCTCTATCACTCCCCTCCTTCACTAGGCAGGGGAGAAGAGGTATAACAAAAAGCTTGTGGGTCGAGAGAAGGACAGGCAGACATCACTCACTAACTACCATCACGAGCAAAACAGACTGAACTGAGAGAGGAAATTCATCTCATTTATTACTAAGCAAAACAGAGTAGAGCAATGAGAAATCAAACCAAATCGTAAAACACCTCCCCCCCACCCCTCCCATCTTCCCGGGCTCAACTTCACTCCCGGCTTCAACCTCCGCCCCCCCACCCCCCCAGCGGCACAGGGGGACGGGGAATGGGGGTTACGGTCAGTTCATCACACGGTGTTTCTGCCGCTTCTTTGTCCTCAGGGGGAGGGCTCCTCTCATCGTACCCCTGCTCCAGCATGGAGTCCCTCTCACGGGAGACAGTCCTTCACAAACTTCTCCAACGTCAGTCTCTCCCACGGGGTGCAGACCTTCAGGAGCAGACTGCTCCGGCGTGGGGTCCCCACGGGGTCACAAGTCCTGCCAGCAAACCTGCTCTGGTGTGGGCTCCTCTCTCCACGGGTCCACAGGTCCTGCCAGGAGCTTGCTCCAGCGTGGGCTTCCCACGGGCCACAGCCTCCTTCAGCTGCCTCCACCTGCTCCGGCGTGGGGTCCTCCACGGGCTGCAGGTGGAATCTCTACACCCCCTCATCCTCCCTCCATGGGCTGCAGGGGGACAGCCTGCTTCACCATGGTCTTCACCATGGGCTGCAGGGGGATCTCTGCTCCGGCGCCTGGAGCTCCTCCTCCCCCTCCTTCTGCGCTGACCTGGGTGTCTGCAGAGTTTCTTGCATCTTCTCACTCCTCTCTCCGGCTGCAAAAGCTCTCTCTAACTGGTTTTTCCCTTCTTAACTATGTTATCACAGAGGCGCTGATTGGCTTGGCCTTGGCCAGGGGCGGGTCCATCTTGGAGCCGGCTGGCATTAGCTCTGTCAGACACAGGGGAAGCTTCCAGCAGCTTCTCACAGACGCCACCCCTGCAGCCCCCCCCCACTACCAAAACCTTGCCATGCAAACCCAACACAACGACTTACAAGTACTTCTCATTGCTAAGGAAGGTGTTTCACACATACTTGTTAAAGATAACCTCTCTTCTCTTCTCTTCTTTTCTCCTCTCTCCATGCAGCCTGAGCAAAAGAGGTGGCCGTGTTTGCCCACAGCATGGATAACAGCAGCGGTCCTTTTCTTCTCCCAACTTTACTGCTCCTGCTGCAGAACAAGAGCGACCCCGAAACCTCCAACCCTCCAGCTGGCTACGAGATGACAGAGTCAGCCATAGGGCCCAGCTCAAGCAGGAACCACACTGTCTTGCAGTATGACCTGAGGCCGGGGGAAATTGCAGTAGCCAGCATGGTTTTGGGAGCGTTGTGGCTGGTTTCCATCTTTGGAAACTCCCTCGTTTGCTTAGTGATCCGCAGGAGCAGGAGGACACAATCCACCACCAACTATTTTGTCGTCTCCATGGCTTGCGCAGACCTTCTCAGCAGCGTCGCAAGCGTGCCCTTCGTGCTGCTCCAGTTTACCTATGGCAGGTGGCCGCTGGGGAACGTGATGTGCAAGCTGGTAAGGTACATACAGTACCTCACCCCTGGCGTCCAGATATACGTGCTCCTCTCCATATGCGTGGATCGGTTCTACACTATCGTCTACCCCCTGAGCTTCAAAGTGTCCCGAGAGAAAGCCAAGAAAATGATTCTGGCCTCTTGGCTCTTTGAGGCTGCATTGGCATCACCGGCTTTCTTTTTCTATGGCTCCGACAGCGACGACCACTGCAACTTCTTTCTCCCCACTTCTTGGGAAGGAGCTGCCTACAGTATCATCCACCTCTTGGTGGTCTTGCTGATCCCATCCATCGCCATTATGCTCTTCTACCAGAAGGTCATCAAGCACATTTGGAGATTTGGCACCGATGGCATGACTGTCAGGAGGACAATGAATATTGTCCCAAGAACCAAGGTGAACACCATCAAGATGTTCCTGATGTTAAACTCGGTGTTTCTCCTGTCCTGGCTCCCTTTTTACGTGGTCCAGCTGTGGCACCCGCAGGAAACAGACTACAGAACAAGCTCCTTGGTTTTCCTGGCCATCACTTGGATCTCGTTCAGTTCTTCAGCCTCAAAGCCAACCATCTACTCCATCTACAATGCCAACTTCAGAAGAGGGATGAAAGAGACTTTTTGCATGTCCGCCATGAAATGCTACAGAAGCAATGCGTACACCATCACCACCAGTTCCAGGATAGCCAAGAAAAATCACGTTGGGATCGCGGAAGTTCCAGCTCCGGCCAAAACGGTCACCAAAGACTCCGTCTATGAGGCTTTTAACAGAGAAGCAAAGGAAAAAAAGCTTGCATGGCCTATTCAGTCCAATCCCCCAAATACATTTGTCTAGTCGGATTCATTGCTTTGAAAATTTCCTACGTTCCCGCACAAGAAGGAGCTTTCTCTCGGTGTTGAACCAATGTATAGTTACAGGTTTTTAATGCAACTTTTAGGGAAGAAAAACAGATGTTTTATTTTATTAAATGCGTTGGTTTTGATGTGTCCAGTCCTTTTCCTTTCGGTTACGTTCCACTCTGTGGAACCACTCTGCCTGAATCACGAGCGTAACTTTGTTCCAAAACAGAAAAGCCCTTACACTATGAGTACGTAGGGAAAAAGGGAAAGGGCAACCACTGCTGTTTATAATGACCGCACGTTGGCCAGCATGCATAAGTGTCTAAATGCACCCAAAGCCATCTAGACTTCCTTTCGTTACAGCCCTGTGAATACTGTTGCCCTGGGGTTTTCCTGCTCGCTCAGACCCCAGGGGGAAGATGTCCGTACGTGGGCAATGCAGGCATAACTCTGAGCCCACGGACATGAGCGGTACAATTCCCACTGCCCCGGGGGGTCAGCATCAGGCCAGCGCTGAACGCCTGTGCATCTCGGGCGCTGTGCCTCTCCAGAGGTCTCGTGGCCCAAACTGCCTGAGAAAAGTCCTCCCCTTGGTCTTGCCCTCCGGGACTTATGGCGAGCTGCTTCTACAGCCAGCCTGGTGCACCCACCCAGACGCCAGGGGTGGTGGGCACTGCCTGGGAGAAGCCTTGCTGATCAAAAGGGCTCACGGCTCTACCAGGCACACCGGGACTCCTCTCCTGTCCGATTTAGTGTATCCCCTGGCCTGAGTCCCTCTTCCTGACGTACGGCTCTGGCAGCGGCAGCAAATCGTGGTGGGTTTTCCCAAAGAGGAGCACGAAAAGGAGCTCTGCAGGATGCCTAGCAGCATCCTCCTCGGGCGCATGTGTGCATGGGTCCCTAACAGGCATCCATCCCAGAGCAGACAAGCTGGCAGGGAGCTGCGGCTGCAGGTGGAGCCGCCTCCTGCTGCTCTTTCTCCGCCAGCACACTGAGAAAACAACCCAAGGGGACCAAGCAGAGCTTCGCTCCTGGTGGGAAGGGGAACGGCACCGGCTGTGCCGGCCGGGGAACGGCGGGGAGAGGCAGGGGCTCCTCTGCACCCCGCTGCGCCCCACGGCGGTGGTGTCTGCTCCTCTCGTGAGGATGGAGTACCACCACCGGTAGGACCCAGAAGCTGTGCTTCAGTGCTAGCTCAGAAACAGAGAGGTCGCTCCAGCATCCAGGCTAGGTGGAAACTACCATCCAAAAGGCAGACGGGTCGTTGATTGTCTTAGCATTGGGGGGGAGGGGGGTGTAGTAAGCAAGGAGAGTCCACCTTGGGCGACTGCTCTGTGCTGCTTCAGAGAGGTAAACACCGAGGGCTCCCAACTTCAAGCACTCCCCGTCTGACAGCGAGCCGTTTGGCAGCTCACAGAGCCGTAACGTCCTCTAAAGTCAGTTCTAGCCTCCTTTTTTGCCTTGTGCTCCCCACTGTGGCGACGTTCACTAGCCAGACTCAGAGCTGTGGAGGCTCTGTGTTTTTTTCAGTGCCCAGGCAAGGCAATGTCTGTACAGGGGACAGAAAGGGGGAGGGAGGACTGCAAGGGTCTGGCGAGCAAAGAAGGGGACCTCCTTGACGGCACCAGGAGAAAGGGGAGACAGTAAGCTGGGCCATTGGTGTTTACAAAGAACAGGGCTTGGACTCATCTGGCAATGCCCGGACCCCTGCAAACCCACAGCTCGTGTCTCCGAATGGTTTGGCTTACAAGGGACCTTAAAGATCGTGTCCACAGGGGACTGATGAGCTCAGAAATTTGGCACATCCCAAGGCCACGACAAGGTGACTGGGTCCCTTCCCAGAGCTGAGCAAGGGCTTCCCCGTGACACAGCTGTGCCAGAGGCTCCGTGTTGTGTGTTGGTGTCAGTTGCTCAGGGCAACCCTTCAGTTGCCCCGTGGGTCACCCACAGACCTGCACAGCCCTCGGGTCGCTGCAGGACGGGCTCTGCTGGGAGCTGGGAAGGGTCAGACTTGCTGCTTGGGAGGTCCCTGACCAAGGTAAGGACGTCGACCCTCTCCCAGGGTTTTCTCCCGGGCGCACAGAGATCCTCCTCAACAGCTGACGCCAGTCGCACCTAGTGACAGTTCAGCCGACACGGCCCGGGGCTCCGCTGCTGGGAATCCCCCCGCATCTCAGCTGCGTGAGGCCATTGACCTCTTCCTCCAGAGTTTTCCTTCTAAATCAAAACTCTGCCATGCAGAAAAAAAATCTTCTGCAGGTTTTGTGGGGAGGGGGTCGTGCCACCTTGTTCTCAGGGTGACAGAGGGAAACGCTGCCCTTGACGGGGAAGGGAACTAAGGAGGCAAGGGCGTGCGGGGACAGCCTTGGCGTTCAGGAGAGACTCTTAAAGGCATACGATGGCCAGCTCTCGGTGAACACTTCCTCACTGTGGAAGGCGTGAGGAGGATTCACGGTGAGCAGCGCCCACCCAGCCTGGAGTCAGTCCTCTCGCTGTGCTGCCTTGTCTTCAAAAATTCCAGACCTGGCTGGTCTTCCAAAATTACGCCCAGAACAAAAAGATTCAGGGATATTAGGGACAGTAACACCAAGGTTACTAAGGACTGCACGGGAGCAGGCTGGGGCTGCTAGCATCCTTCCTGAGGCAGATGTTATGAGCGTGGAAGATATTACCCCCCATTCCACCTCTCGGTGAAGGAAACACCTCCTCTGTCGGTCTACAGGATGGGTTTATGTAACGTCGAGTGAGAAGTGGGTCTGGGTTTTTGCAGCTTCCACAGACATTGGGAAGCACGGCTCATTTCTGGGATGAGTGGGGCATATTCCGCTCACTCAGCCTGCAGGTCACCAGTGTTGGTGAACCTGCACCACAGTCTCTACCTCTGAAAGGGACAGGTATCTCTCAGAAGACAGAAATGCCTGTCCTCAGAGACTCGGGTCATTCATCAAAATCGGCATGAAACTCAATGGCCTCTCCTCTACCAGAGAGTCTCGCTGTCTATTTCTGAGCCTTTCTCTGAAATCATCTGCTTGCAGTAGGACGTATACGACTGTGGTGGGTTGACCCTGGCTGGGGGCCAGGTGCCCACCAGAGCCGCTCTATCACTCCCCTCCTTCACTAGGCAGGGGAGAAAAGGTATAACAAAAAGCTTGTGGGTCGAGAGAAGGACAGGCAGACATCACTCACTAACTACCATCACGAGCAAAACAGACTGAACTGAGAGAGGAAATTCATCTCATTTATTACTAAGCAAAACAGAGTAGAGCAATGAGAAATCAAACCAAATCTTAAAACACCTCCCCCCACCCCTCCCATCTTCCCGGGCTCAACTTCACTCCCGGCTCCAACCTCCGCCCCCCCACCCCCCCCAGCGGCACAGGGGGACGGGGAATGGGGGTTACGGTCAGTTCATCACACGGTGTTTCTGCCGCTTCTTTGTCCTCAGGGGGAGGGCTCCTCTCATCGTACCCCTGCTCCAGCATGGAGTCCCTCTCACGGGAGACAGTCCTTCACAAACTTCTCCAACGTCAGTCTCTCCCACGGGGTGCAGACCTTCAGGAGCAGACTGCTCCGGCGTGGGGTCCCCACGGGGTCACAAGTCCTGCCAGCAAACCTGCTCTGGTGTGGGCTCCTCTCTCCACGGGTCCACAGGTCCTGCCAGGAGCTTGCTCCAGCGTGGGCTTCCCACGGGCCACAGCCTCCTTCAGCTGCCTCCACCTGCTCCGGCGTGGGGTCCTCCACGGGCTGCAGGTGGAATCTCTACACCCCCTCATCCTCCCTCCATGGGCTGCAGGGGGACAGCCTGCTTCACCATGGTCTTCACCATGGGCTGCAGGGGGATCTCTGCTCCGGCGCCTGGAGCTCCTCCTCCCCCTCCTTCTGCGCTGACCTGGGTGTCTGCAGAGTTTCTTGCATCTTCTCACTCCTCTCTCTGGCTGCAAAAGCTCTCCCTAACTGGTTTTTCCCTTCTTAACTATGTTATCACAGAGGCGCTGATTGGCTTGGCCTTGGCCAGGGGCGGGTCCATCTTGGAGCCGGCTGGCATTAGCTCTGTCAGACACAGGGGAAGCTTCCAGCAGCTTCTCACAGAAGCCACCCCTGCAGCCCCCCCCCACTACCAAAACCTTGCCATGCAAACCCAACACAACGACTTACAAGTACTTCTCATTGCTAAGGAAGGTGTTTCACACATACTTGTTAAAGATAACCTCTCTTCTCTTCTCTTCTCTTCTCTTCTCTTCTCTTCTCTTCTCTTCTTTTCTTCTCTCTCCATGCAGCCTGAGCAAAAGAGGTGGCCATGTTTGCCCACAGCATGGATAACAGCAGCGGTCCTTTTCTTCTCCCAACTTTACTGCTCCTGCTGCAGAACAAGAGCGACCCCGAAACCTCCAACCCTCCAGCTGGCTACGAGATGACAGAGTCAGCCATAGGGCCCAGCTCAAGCAGGAACCACACTGTCTTGCAGTATGACCTGAGGCCGGGGGAAATTGCAGTAGCCAGCATGGTTTTGGGAGCGTTGTGGCTGGTTTCCATCTTTGGAAACTCCCTCGTTTGCTTAGTGATCCGCAGGAGCAGGAGGATACAATCCACCACCAACTATTTTGTTGTCTCCGTGGCTTGCGCAGACCTTCTCAGCAGCGTCGCAAGCGTGCCCTTCGTGCTGCTCCACTTTACCTATGGCAGGTGGCCGCTGGGGAACGTGATGTGCAAGCTGGTAAGGTACATACAGTACCTCACCCCTGGCGTCCAGATGTACGTGCTCCTCTCCATATGCGTGGATCGGTTCTACGCTATCGTCTACCCCCTGAGCTTCAAAGTGTCCCGAGAGAAAGCCAAGAAAATGATTCTGGCCTCTTGGCTCTTTGAGGCTGCATTGGCATCACCGGCTTTCTTTTTCTATGGCTCCGACAGCGACGACCACTGCAACTTCTTTCTCCCCACTTCTTGGGAAGGAGCTGCCTACAGTATCATCCACCTCTTGGTGGTCTTGCTGATCCCATCCATCGCCATTATGCTCTTCTACCAGAGGGTCATCAAGCACATTTGGAGATTTGGCACCGATGGCATGACTGTCAGGAGGACGATGAATATTGTCCCAAGAACCAAGGTGAACACCATCAAGATGTTCCTGATGTTAAACTCGGTGTTTCTCCTGTCCTGGCTCCCTTTTTACGTGGTCCAGCTGTGGCACCCGCAGGAAACAGACTACAGAACAAGCTCCTTGGTTTTCCTGGCCATCACCTGGATCTCGTTCAGTTCTTCAGCCTCAAAGCCAACCATCTACTCCATCTACAATGCCAACTTCAGAAGAGGGGTGGAAGAGATTTGTTGCATGTCCGCCATGAAATGCTACAGAAACAACGCGTACACCATCACCACCAGTTCCAGGATAGCCAAGAAAAATCATGTTGGGATCGCGGAAGTTCCAGCTCCGGCCAAAACGGTCACCAAAGACTCCGTCTATGAGGCTTTTAACAGAGAAGCAGAGGAAAAAAAGCTTGCGTGGCCTATTCAGTCCAATCCCCCAAATGCACCTGTCTAGTTGGCTTCATTGCTTTGAAAATTTCCTATGTTCCCCCACAAGAAGGAGCTTTCTCTCGGTGTTGAACCAATGTATAGTTACAGGGTTTTAATGCAACTTTTAGGGAAGAAAAACAGATGTTTTATTTTATTAAATGCGTTGGTTTTGATGTGTCCAGTCCTTTTCCTTTCGGTTACGTTCCACTCTGTGGAACCACTCTGCCTGAATCACGAGCGTAACTTTGTTCCAAAACAGAAAAGCCCTTACACTATGAGTACGTAGGGAAAAAGGGAAAGGGCAACCACTGCTGTTTACAATGACCGCACGTTGGCCAGCATGCATAAGTGTCTAAATCCACCCAAAGCCATCTAGACTTCCTTTCGTTACAGCCCTGTGAATACTGTTGCCCTGGGGTTTTCCTGCTCGCTCAGACCCCAGGGGGAAGATGTCCGTACGTGGGCAATGCAGGCATAACTCTGAGCCCACGGACATGAGCGGTACAATTCCCACTGCCCCGGGGGGTCAGCATCAGGCCAGCGCTGAACGCCTGTGCATCTCGGGCGCTGTGCCTCTCCAGAGGTCTCGTGGCCCAAACTGCCTGAGAAAAGTCCTCCCCTTGGTCTTGCCCTCCGGGACTTATGGCGAGCTGCTTCTACAGCCAGCCTGGTGCACCCACCCAGACGCCAGGGGTGGTGGGCACCGCCTGGGAGAAGCCTTGCTGATCAAAAGGGCTCACGGCTCTACCAGGCACACCGGGACTCCTCTCCTGTCCGATTTAGTGTATCCCCTGGCCTGAGTCCCTCTTCCTGAGGTACGGCTCTGGCAGCGGCAGCAAATCGTGATGGGTTTTCCCAAAGAGGAGCACGAAAAGGAGCTCTGCAGGATGCCTAGCAGCATCCTCCTCGGGCGCATGTGTGCATGGGTCCCTAACAGGCATCCATCCCAGAGCAGACAAGCTGGCAGGGAGCTGCGGCTGCAGGTGGAGCCGCCTCCTGCTGCTCTTTCTCCGCCAGCACACTGAGAAAACAACCCAAGGGGACCAAGCAGAGCTTCGCTCCTGGTGGGAAGGGGAACGGCACCGGCTGTGCCGGCTGGGGAACGGCGGGGAGAGGCAGGGGCTCCTCTGCACCCCGCTGCGCCCCACGGCGGTGGTGTCTGCTCCTCTCGTGAGGATGGAGTACCACCACCGGTAGGACCCAGAAGCTGTGCTTCAGTGCTAGCTCAGAAACAGAGAGGTCGCTCCAGCATCCAGGCTAGGTGGAAACTACCATCCAAAAGGCAGACGGGTCGTTGATTGTCTTAGCATTGGGGGGGGGGGGGGGTGTAGTAAGCAAGGAGAGTCCACCTTGGGCGACTGCTCTGTGCTGCTTCAGAGAGGTAAACACCGAGGGCTCCCAACTTCAACCACTCCCCGTCTGACAGCGAGCCGTTTGGCAGCTCACAGAGCCGTAACGTCCTCTAAAGTCAGTTCTAGCCTCCTTTTTTGCCTTGTGCTCCCCACTGTGGCGACGTTCACTAGCCAGACTCAGAGCTGTGGAGGCTCTGTGTTTTTTTCAGTGCCCAGGCAAGGCAATGTCTGTACAGGGGACAGAAAGGGGGAGGGAGGACTGCAAGGGTCTGGCGAGCAAAGAAGGGGACCTCCTTGACGGCACCAGGAGAAAGGGGAGACAGTAAGCTGGCCCATTGGTGTTTACAAAGAACAGGGCTTGGACTCATCTGGCAATGCCCGCACCCCTGCAAACCCACAGCTCGTGTCTCCGAATGGTTTGGCTTACAAGGGACCTTAAAGATCGTGTCCACAGGGGACTGATGAGCTCAGAAATTTGGCACATCCCAAGGCCACGACAAGGTGACTGGGTCCCTTCCCAGAGCTGAGCAAGGGCTTCCCTGTGACACAGCTGTGCCAGAGGCTCCGTGTTGTGTGTTGGTGTCAGTTGCTCAGGGCAACCCTTCAGTTGCCCCGTGGGTCACCCACAGACCTGCACAGCCCTCGGGTCGCTGCAGGACGGGCTCTGCTGGGAGCTGGGAAGGGTCAGACTTGCTGCTTGGGAGGTCCCTGACCAAGGTAAGGACGTCGACCCTCTCCCAGGGTTTTCTCCCGGGCGCACAGAGATCCTCCTCAACAGCTGACGCCAGTCGCACCTAGTGACAGTTCAGCCGACACGGCCCGGGGCTCCGCTGCTGGGAATCCCCCCGCATCTCAGCTGCGTGAGGCCATTGACCTCTTCCTCCAGAGTTTTCCTTCTAAATCAAAACTCTGCCATGCAGAAAAAAAAATCTTCTGCAGGTTTTGTGGGGAGGGGGTCGTGCCACCTTGTTCTCAGGGTGACAGAGGGAAACGCTGCCCTTGACGGGGAAGGGAACTAAGGAGGCAAGGGCATGCGGGGACAGCCTTGGCGTTCAGGAGAGACTCTTAAAGGCATACGATGGCCAGCTCTCGGTGAACACTTCCTCACTGTGGAAGGCGTGAGGAGGATTCACGGTGAGCAGCGCCCACCCAGCCTGGAGTCAGTCCTCTCACTGTGCTGCCTTGTCTTCAAAAATTCCAGACCTGGCTGGTCTTCCAAAATTACACCCAGAACAAAAAGATTCAGGGATATTAGGGACAGTAACACCAAGGTTACTAAGGACTGCACGGGAGCAGGCTGGGGCTGCTAGCATCCTTCCTGAGGCAGATGTTATGAGCGTGGAAGATATTACCCCCCATTCCACCTCTCGGTGAAGGAAACACCTCCTCTGTCGGTCTACAGGATGGGTTTATGTAACGTCGAGTGAGAAGTGGGTCTGGGTTTTTGCAGCTTCCACAGACATTGGGAAGCACGGCTCATTTCTGGGATGAGTGGGGCATATTCCGCTCACTCAGCCTGCAGGTCACCAGTGTTGGTGAACCTGCACCACAGTCTCTACCTCTGAAAGGGACAGGTATCTCTCAGAAGACAGAAATGCCTGTCCTCAAAGACTCGGGTCATTCATCAAAATCGGCATGAAACTCAATGGCCTCTCCTCTACCAGAGAGTCTCGCTGTCTATTTCTGAGCCTTTCTCTGAAATCATCTGCTTGCAGTAGGACGTATACGACTGTGGTGGGTTGACCCTGGCTGGGGGCCAGGTGCCCACCAGAGCCGCTCTATCACTCCCCTCCTTCACTAGGCAGGGGAGAAGAGGTATAACAAAAAGCTTGTGGGTCGAGAGAAGGACAGGCAGACATCACTCACTAACTACCATCACGAGCAAAACAGACTGAACTGAGAGAGGAAATTCATCTCATTTATTACTAAGCAAAACAGAGTAGAGCAATGAGAAATCAAACCACATCTTAAAACACCTCCCCCCACCCCTCCCATCGTCCCGGGCTCAACTTCACTCCCGGCTCCCACCTCCGCCCCCCCACCCCCCCAGCGGCACAGGGGACGGGGAATGGGGGTTACGGTCAGTTCATCACACGGTGTTTCTGCCGCTTCTTTGTCCTCAGGGGGAGGGCTCCTCTCATCGTACCCCTGCTCCAGCATGGAGTCCCTCTCACGGGAGACAGTCCTTCACAAACTTCTCCAACGTCAGTCTCTCCCACGGGGTGCAGACCTTCAGGAGCAGACTGCTCCGGCGTGGGGTCCCCACGGGGTCACAAGTCCTGCCAGCAAACCTGCTCTGGTGTGGGCTCCTCTCTCCACGGGTCCACAGGTCCTGCCAGGAGCTTGCTCCAGCGTGGGCTTCCCACGGGCCACAGCCTCCTTCAGCTGCCTCCACCTGCTCCGGCGTGGGGTCCTCCACGGGCTGCAGGTGGAATCTCTACACCCCCTCATCCTCCCTCCATGGGCTGCAGGGGGACAGCCTGCTTCACCATGGTCTTCACCATGGGCTGCAGGGGGATCTCTGCTCCGGCGCCTGGAGCTCCTCCTCCCCCTCCTTCTGCGCTGACCTGGGTGTCTGCAGAGTTTCTTGCATCTTCTCACTCCTCTCTCTGGCTGCAAAAGCTCTCTCTAGCTGGTTTTTCCCTTCTTAACTATGTTATCACAGAGGCGCTGATTGGCTTGGCCTTGGCCAGGGGCGGGTCCATCTTGGAGCCGGCTGGCATTAGCTCTGTCAGACACAGGGGGAGCTTCCAGCAGCTTCTCACAGAAGCCACCCCTGCAGCCCCCCCCCCACTACCAAAACCTTGCCATGCAAACCCAACACAACGACTTACAAGTACTTCTCATTGCTAAGGAAGGTGTTTCACACATACTTGTTAAAGATAACCTCTCTTCTCATCTCTTCTCTTCTCTTCTCTTCTCTTCTCTTCTTTTCTCCTCTCTCCATGCAGCCTGAGCAAAAGAGGTGGCCATGTTTGCCCACAGCATGGATAACAGCAGCGGTCCTTTTCTTCTCCCAACTTTACTGCTCCTGCTGCAGAACAAGAGCGACCCCGAAACCTCCAACCCTCCAGCTGGCTACGAGATGACAGAGTCAGCCATAGGGCCCAGCTCAAGCAGGAACCACACTGTCTTGCAGTATGACCTGAGGCCGGGGGAAATTGCAGTAGCCAGCATGGTTTTGGGAGCGTTGTGGCTGGTTTCCATCTTTGGAAACTCCCTCGTTTGCTTAGTGATCCGCAGGAGCAGGAGGACACAATCCACCACCAACTATTTTGTCGTCTCCATGGCTTGCGCAGACCTTCTCAGCAGCGTCGCAAGCGTGCCCTTCGTGCTGCTCCAGTTTACCTATGGCAGGTGGCCGCTGGGGAACGTGATGTGCAAGCTGGTAAGGTACATACAGTACCTCACCCCTGGCGTCCAGATGTACGTGCTCCTCTCCATATGCGTGGATCGGTTCTACACTATCGTCTACCCCCTGAGCTTCAAAGTGTCCCGAGAGAAAGCCAAGAAAATGATTCTGGCCTCTTGGCTCTTTGAGGCTGCATTGGCATCACCGGCTTTCTTTTTCTATGGCTCCGACAGCAACGACCACTGCAACTTCTTTCTCCCCACTTCTTGGGAAGGAGCTGCCTACAGTATCATCCACCTCTTGGTGGTCTTGCTGATCCCATCCATCGCCATTATGCTCTTCTACCAGAGGGTCATCAAGCACATTTGGAGATTTGGCACCGATGGCATGACTGTCAGGAGGACGATGAATATTGTCCCAAGAACCAAGGTGAACACCATCAAGATGTTCCTGATGTTAAACTCGGTGTTTCTCCTGTCCTGGCTCCCTTTTTACGTGGTCCAGCTGTGGCACCCGCAGGAAACAGACTACAGAACAAGCTCCTTGGTTTTCCTGGCCATCACCTGGATCTCGTTCAGTTCTTCAGCCTCAAAGCCAACCATCTACTCCATCTACAATGCCAACTTCAGAAGAGGGGTGGAAGAGATTTGTTGCATGTCCGCCATGAAATGCTACAGAAACAACGCGTACACCATCACCACCAGTTCCAGGATAGCCAAGAAAAATCATGTTGGGATCGCGGAAGTTCCAGCTCCGGCCAAAACGGTCACCAAAGACTCCGTCTATGAGGCTTTTAACAGAGAAGCAAAGGAAAAAAAGCTTGCGTGGCCTATTCAGTCCAATCCCCCAAATGCACCTGTCTAGTTGGCTTCATTGCTTTGAAAATTTCCTACGTTCCCCCACAAGAAGGAGCTTTCTCTCGGTGTTGAACCAATGTATAGTTACAGGTTTTTAATGCAACTTTTAGGGAAGAAAAACAGATGTTTTATTTTATTAAATGCGTTGGTTTTGATGTGTCCAGTCCTTTTCCTTTCGGTTACGTTCCACTCTGTGGAACCACTCTGCCTGAATCACGAGCGTAACTTTGTTCCAAAACAGAAAAGCCCTTACACTATGAGTACGTAGGGAAAAAGGGAAAGGGCAACCACTGCTGTTTACAATGACCGCACGTTGGCCAGCATGCATAAGTGTCTAAATCCACCCAAAGCCATCTAGACTTCCTTTCGTTACAGCCCTGTGAATACTGTTGCCCTGGGGTTTTCCTGCTCGCTCAGACCCCAGGGGGAAGATGTCCGTACGTGGGCAATGCAGGCATAACTCTGAGCCCACGGACATGAGCGGTACAATTCCCACTGCCCCGGGGGGGTCAGCATCAGGCCAGCGCTGAACGCCTGTGCATCTCGGGCGCTGTGCCTCTCCAGAGGTCTCGTGGCCCAAACTGCCTGAGAAAAGTCCTCCCCTTGGTCTTGCCCTCCGGGACTTATGGCGAGCTGCTTCTACAGCCAGCCTGGTGCACCCACCCAGACGCCAGGGGTGGTGGGCACCGCCTGGGAGAAGCCTTGCTGATCAAAAGGGCTCACGGCTCTACCAGGCACACCGGGACTCCTCTCCTGTCCGATTTAGTGTATCCCCTGGCCTGAGTCCCTCTTCCTGAGGTACGGCTCTGGCAGCGGCAGCAAATCGTGGTGGGTTTTCCCAAAGAGGAGCACGAAAAGGAGCTCTGCAGGATGCCTAGCAGCATCCTCCTCGGGCGCATGTGTGCATGGGTCCCTAACAGGCATCCATCCCAGAGCAGACAAGCTGGCAGGGAGCTGCGGCTGCAGGTGGAGCCGCCTCCTGCTGCTCTTTCTCCGCCAGCACACTGAGAAAACAACCCAAGGGGACCAAGCAGAGCTTCGCTCCTGGTGGGAAGGGGAACGGCACCGGCTGTGCCGGCCGGGGAACAGCGGGGAGAGGCAGGGGCTCCTCTGCACCCCGCTGCGCCCCACGGCGGTGGTGTCTGCTCCTCTCGTGAGGATGGAGTACCACCACCGGTAGGACCCAGAAGCTGTGCTTCAGTGCTAGCTCAGAAACAGAGAGGTCGCTCCAGCATCCAGGCTAGGTGGAAACTACCATCCAAAAGGCAGACGGGTCGTTGATTGTCTTAGCATTGGGGGGGGGGGGGGTGTAGTAAGCAAGGAGAGTCCACCTTGGGCGACTGCTCTGTGCTGCTTCAGAGAGGTAAACACCGAGGGCTCCCAACTTCAACCACTCCCCGTCTGACAGCGAGCCGTTTGGCAGCTCACAGAGCCGTAACGTCCTCTAAAGTCAGTTCTAGCCTCCTTTTTTGCCTTGTGCTCCCCACTGTGGCGACGTTCACTAGCCAGACTCAGAGCTGTGGAGGCTCTGTGTTTTTTTCAGTGCCCAGGCAAGGCAATGTCTGTACAGGGGACAGAAAGGGGGAGGGAGGACTGCAAGGGTCTGGCGAGCAAAGAAGGGGACCTCCTTGACGGCACCAGGAGAAAGGGGAGACAGTAAGCTGGCCCATTGGTGTTTACAAAGAACAGGGCTTGGACTCATCTGGCAATGCCCGCACCCCTGCAAACCCACAGCTCGTGTCTCCGAATGGTTTGGCTTACAAGGGACCTTAAAGATCGTGTCCACAGGGGACTGATGAGCTCAGAAATTTGGCACATCCCAAGGCCACGACAAGGTGACTGGGTCCCTTCCCAGAGCTGAGCAAGGGCTTCCCCGTGACACAGCTGTGCCAGAGGCTCCGTGTTGTGTGTTGGTGTCAGTTGCTCAGGGCAACCCTTCAGTTGCCCCGTGGGTCACCCACAGACCTGCACAGCCCTCGGGTCGCTGCAGGACGGGCTCTGCTGGGAGCTGGGAAGGGTCAGACTTGCTGCTTGGGAGGTCCCTGACCAAGGTAAGGACGTCGACCCTCTCCCAGGGTTTTCTCCCGGGCGCACAGAGATCCTCCTCAACAGCTGACGCCAGTCGCACCTAGTGACAGTTCAGCCGACACGGCCCGGGGCTCCGCTGCTGGGAATCCCCCCGCATCTCAGCTGCGTGAGGCCATTGACCTCTTCCTCCAGAGTTTTCCTTCTAAATCAAAACTCTGCCATGCAGAAAAAAAAAATCTTCTGCAGGTTTTGTGGGGAGGGGGTCGTGCCACCTTGTTCTCAGGGTGACAGAGGGAAACGCTGCCCTTGACGGGGAAGGGAACTAAGGAGGCAAGGGCATGCGGGGACAGCCTTGGCGTTCAGGAGAGACTCTTAAAGGCATACGATGGCCAGCTCTCGGTGAACACTTCCTCACTGTGGAAGGCGTGAGGAGGATTCACGGTGAGCAGCGCCCACCCAGCCTGGAGTCAGTCCTCTCGCTGTGCTGCCTTGTCTTCAAAAATTCCAGACCTGGCTGGTCTTCCAAAATTACGCCCAGAACAAAAAGATTCAGGGATATTAGGGACAGTAACACCAAGGTTACTAAGGACTGCACGGGAGCAGGCTGGGGCTGCTAGCATCCTTCCTGAGGCAGATGTTATGAGCGTGGAAGATATTACCCCCCATTCCACCTCTCGGTGAAGGAAACACCTCCTCTGTCGGTCTACAGGATGGGTTTATGTAACGTCGAGTGAGAAGTGGGTCTGGGTTTTTGCAGCTTCCACAGACATTGGGAAGCACGGCTCATTTCTGGGATGAGTGGGGCATATTCCGCTCACTCAGCCTGCAGGTCACCAGTGTTGGTGAACCTGCACCACAGTCTCTACCTCTGAAAGGGACAGGTATCTCTCAGAAGACAGAAATGCCTGTCCTCAAAGACTCGGGTCATTCATCAAAATCGGCATGAAACTCAATGGCCTCTCCTCTACCAGAGAGTCTCGCTGTCTATTTCTGAGCCTTTCTCTGAAATCATCTGCTTGCAGTAGGACGTATACGACTGTGGTGGGTTGACCCTGGCTGGGGGCCAGGTGCCCACCAGAGCCGCTCTATCACTCCCCTCCTTCACTAGGCAGGGGAGAAGAGGTATAACAAAAAGCTTGTGGGTCGAGAGAAGGACAGGCAGACATCACTCACTAACTACCATCACGAGCAAAACAGACTGAACTGAGAGAGGAAATTCATCTCATTTATTACTAAGCAAAACAGAGTAGAGCAATGAGAAATCAAACCAAATCTTAAAACACCTCCCCCCACCCCTCCCATCTTCCCGGGCTCAACTTCACTCCCGGCTCCAACCTCCGCCCCCCCACCCCCCCAGCAGCACAGGGGGACGGGGAATGGGGGTTACGGTCAGTTCATCACACGGTGTTTCTGCCGCTTCTTTGTCCTCAGGGGGAGGGCTCCTCTCATCGTACCCCTGCTCCAGCATGGAGTCCCTCTCACGGGAGACAGTCCTTCACAAACTTCTCCAATGTCAGTCTCTCCCACGGGGTGCAGACCTTCAGGAGCAGACTGCTCCGGCGTGGGGTCCCCACGGGGTCACAAGTCCTGCCAGCAAACCTGCTCTGGTGTGGGCTCCTCTCTCCACGGGTCCACAGGTCCTGCCAGGAGCTTGCTCCAGCGTGGGCTTCCCACGGGCCACAGCCTCCTTCAGCTGCCTCCACCTGCTCCGGCGTGGGGTCCTCCACGGGCTGCAGGTGGAATCTCTACACCCCCTCATCCTCCCTCCATGGGCTGCAGGGGGACAGCCTGCTTCACCATGGTCTTCACCATGGGCTGCAGGGGGATCTCTGCTCCGGCGCCTGGAGCTCCTCCTCCCCCTCCTTCTGCGCTGACCTGGGTGTCTGCAGAGTTTCTTGCATCTTCTCACTCCTCTCTCTGGCTGCAAAAGCTCTCTCTAACTGGTTTTTCCCTTCTTAACTATGTTATCACAGAGGCGCTGATTGGCTTGGCCTTGGCCAGGGGCGGGTCCATCTTGGAGCCGGCTGGCATTAGCTCTGTCAGACACAGGGGGAGCTTCCAGCAGCTTCTCACAGAAGCCACCCCTGCAGCCCCCCCCCACTACCAAAACCTTGCCATGCAAACCCAACACAACGACTTACAAGTACTTCTCATTGCTAAGGAAGGTGTTTCACACATACTTGTTAAAGATAACCTCTCTTCTCTTCTCTTCTTTTCTCCTCTCTCCATGCAGCCTGAGCAAAAGAGGTGGCCATGTTTGCCCACAGCATGGATAACAGCAGCGGTCCTTTTCTTCTCCCAACTTTACTGCTCCTGCTGCAGAACAAGAGCGACCCCGAAACCTCCAACCCTCCAGCTGGCTACGAGATGACAGAGTCAGCCATAGGGCCCAGCTCAAGCAGGAACCACACTGTCTTGCAGTATGACCTGAGGCCGGGGGAAATTGCAGTAGCCAGCATGGTTTTGGGAGCGTTGTGGCTGGTTTCCATCTTTGGAAACTCCCTCGTTTGCTTAGTGATCCGCAGGAGCAGGAGGATACAATCCACCACCAACTATTTTGTTGTCTCCGTGGCTTGCGCAGACCTTCTCAGCAGCGTCGCAAGCGTGCCCTTCGTGCTGCTCCAGTTTACCTATGGCAGGTGGCCGCTGGGGAACGTGATGTGCAAGCTGGTAAGGTACATACAGTACCTCACCCCTGGAGTCCAGATGTACGTGCTCCTCTCCATATGCGTGGATCGGTTCTACGCTATCGTCTACCCCCTGAGCTTCAAAGTGTCCCGAGAGAAAGCCAAGAAAATGATTCTGGCCTCTTGGCTCTTTGAGGCTGCATTGGCATCACCGGCTTTCTTTTTCTATGGCTCCGACAGCGACGACCACTGCAACTTCTTTCTCCCCACTTCTTGGGAAGGAGCTGCCTACAGTATCATCCACCTCTTGGTGGTCTTGCTGATCCCATCCATCGCCATTATGCTCTTCTACCAGAGGGTCATCAAGCACATTTGGAGATTTGGCACCGATGGCATGACTGTCAGGAGGACGATGAATATTGTCCCAAGAACCAAGGTGAACACCATCAAGATGTTCCTGATGTTAAACTCGGTGTTTCTCCTGTCCTGGCTCCCTTTTTACGTGGTCCAGCTGTGGCACCCGCAGGAAACAGACTACAGAACAAGCTCCTTGGTTTTCCTGGCCATCACCTGGATCTCGTTCAGTTCTTCAGCCTCAAAGCCAACCATCTACTCCATCTACAATGCCAACTTCAGAAGAGGGGTGGAAGAGATTTGTTGCATGTCCGCCATGAAATGCTACAGAAACAACGCGTACACCATCACCACCAGTTCCAGGATAGCCAAGAAAAATCATGTTGGGATCGCGGAAGTTCCAGCTCCGGCCAAAACGGTCACCAAAGACTCCGTCTATGAGGCTTTTAACAGAGAAGCAAAGGAAAAAAAGCTTGCGTGGCCTATTCAGTCCAATCCCCCAAATGCACCTGTCTAGTTGGCTTCATTGCTTTGAAAATTTCCTACGTTCCCCCACAAGAAGGAGCTTTCTCTCGGTGTTGAACCAATGTATAGTTACAGGGTTTTAATGCAACTTTTAGGGAAGAAAAACAGATGTTTTATTTTATTAAATGCGTTGGTTTTGATGTGTCCAGTCCTTTTCCTTTCGGTTACGTTCCACTCTGTGGAACCACTCTGCCTGAATCACGAGCGTAACTTTGTTCCAAAACAGAAAAGCCCTTACACTATGAGTACGTAGGGAAAAAGGGAAAGGGCAACCACTGCTGTTTACAATGACCGCACGTTGGCCAGCATGCATAAGTGTCTAAATCCACCCAAAGCCATCTAGACTTCCTTTCGTTACAGCCCTGTGAATACTGTTGCCCTGGGGTTTTCCTGCTCGCTCAGACCCCAGGGGGAAGATGTCCGTACGTGGGCAATGCAGGCATAACTCTGAGCCCACGGACATGAGCGGTACAATTCCCACTGCCCCGGGGGGTCAGCATCAGGCCAGCGCTGAACGCCTGTGCATCTCGGGCGCTGTGCCTCTCCAGAGGTCTCGTGGCCCAAACTGCCTGAGAAAAGTCCTCCCCTTGGTCTTGCCCTCCGGGACTTATGGCGAGCTGCTTCTACAGCCAGCCTGGTGCACCCACCCAGACGCCAGGGGTGGTGGGCACCGCCTGGGAGAAGCCTTGCTGATCCAAAGGGCTCACGGCTCTACCAGGCACACCGGGACTCCTCTCCTGTCCGATTTAGTGTATCCCCTGGCCTGAGTCCCTCTTCCTGAGGTACGGCTCTGGCAGCGGCAGCAAATCGTGGTGGGTTTTCCCAAAGAGGAGCACGAAAAGGAGCTCTGCAGGATGCCTAGCAGCATCCTCCTCGGGCGCATGTGTGCATGGGTCCCTAACAGGCATCCATCCCAGAGCAGACAAGCTGGCAGGGAGCTGCGGCTGCAGGTGGAGCCGCCTCCTGCTGCTCTTTCTCCGCCAGCACACTGAGAAAACAACCCAAGGGGACCAAGCAGAGCTTCGCTCCTGGTGGGAATGGGAACGGCACCGGCTGTGCCGGCCGGGGAACGGCGGGGAGAGGCAGGGGCTCCTCTGCACCCCGCTGCGCCCCACGGCGGTGGTGTCTGCTCCTCTCGTGAGGATGGAGTACCACCACCGGTAGGACCCAGAAGCTGTGCTTCAGTGCTAGCTCAGAAACAGAGAGGTCGCTCCAGCATCCAGGCTAGGTGGAAACTACCATCCAAAAGGCAGACGGGTCGTTGATTGTCTTAGCATTGGGGGGGGGGGGGGTGTAGTAAGCAAGGAGAGTCCACCTTGGGCGACTGCTCTGTGCTGCTTCAGAGAGGTAAACACCGAGGGCTCCCAACTTCAACCACTCCCCGTCTGACAGCGAGCCGTTTGGCAGCTCACAGAGCCGTAACGTCCTCTAAAGTCAGTTCTAGCCTCCTTTTTTGCCTTGTGCTCCCCACTGTGGCGACGTTCACTAGCCAGACTCAGAGCTGTGGAGGCTCTGTGTTTTTTTTCAGTGCCCAGGCAAGGCAATGTCTGTACAGGGGACAGAAAGGGGGAGGGAGGACTGCAAGGGTCTGGCGAGCAAAGAAGGGGACCTCCTTGACGGCACCAGGAGAAAGGGGAGACAGTAAGCTGGGCCATTGGTGTTTACAAAGAACAGGGCTTGGACTCATCTGGCAATGCCCGGACCCCTGCAAACCCACAGCTCGTGTCTCCGAATGGTTTGGCTTACAAGGGACCTTAAAGATCGTGTCCACAGGGGACTGATGAGCTCAGAAATTTGGCACATCCCAAGGCCACGACAAGGTGACTGGGTCCCTTCCCAGAGCTGAGCAAGGGCTTCCCCGTGACACAGCTGTGCCAGAGGCTCCGTGTTGTGTGTTGGTGTCAGTTGCTCAGGGCAACCCTTCAGTTGCCCCGTGGGTCACCCACAGACCTGCACAGCCCTCGGGTCGCTGCAGGACGGGCTCTGCTGGGAGCTGGGAAGGGTCAGACTTGCTGCTTGGGAGGTCCCTGACCAAGGTAAGGACGTCGACCCTCTCCCAGGGTTTTCTCCCGGGCGCACAGAGATCCTCCTCAACAGCTGACGCCAGTCGCACCTAGTGACAGTTCAGCCGACACGGCCCGGGGCTCCGCTGCTGGGAATCCCCCCGCATCTCAGCTGCGTGAGGCCATTGACCTCTTCCTCCAGAGTTTTCCTTCTAAATCAAAACTCTGCCATGCAGAAAAAAAAATCTTCTGCAGGTTTTGTGGGGAGGGGGTCGTGCCACCTTGTTCTCAGGGTGACAGAGGGAAACGCTGCCCTTGACGGGGAAGGGAACTAAGGAGGCAAGGGCATGCGGGACAGCCTTGGCGTTCAGGAGAGACTCTTAAAGGCATACGATGGCCAGCTCTCGGTGAACACTTCCTCACTGTGGAAGGCGTGAGGAGGATTCACGGTGAGCAGCGCCCACCCAGCCTGGAGTCAGTCCTCTCGCTGTGCTGCCTTGTCTTCAAAAATTCCAGACCTGGCTGGTCTTCCAAAATTACACCCAGAACAAAAAGATTCAGGGATATTAGGGACAGTAACACCAAGGTTACTAAGGACTGCACGGGAGCAGGCTGGGGCTGCTAGCATCCTTCCTGAGGCAGATGTTATGAGCGTGGAAGATATTACCCCCCCATTCCACCTCTCGGTGAAGGAAACACCTCCTCTGTCGGTCTACAGGATGGGTTTATGTAACGTCGAGTGAGAAGTGGGTCTGGGTTTTTGCAGCTTCCACAGACATTGGGAAGCACGGCTCATTTCTGGGATGAGTGGGGCATATTCCGCTCACTCAGCCTGCAGGTCACCAGTGTTGGTGAACCTGCACCACAGTCTCTACCTCTGAAAGGGACAGGTATCTCTCAGAAGACAGAAATGCCTGTCCTCAAAGACTCGGGTCATTCATCAAAATCGGCATGAAACTCAATGGCCTCTCCTCTACCAGAGAGTCTCGCTGTCTATTTCTGAGCCTTTCTCTGAAATCATCTGCTTGCAGTAGGACGTATACGACTGTGGTGGGTTGACCCTGGCTGGGGGCCAGGTGCCCACCAGAGCCGCTCTATCACTCCCTCCTTCACTAGGCAGGGGGAGAAGAGGTATAACAAAAAGCTTGTGGGTCGAGAGAAGGACAGGCAGACATCACTCACTAACTACCATCACGAGCAAAACAGACTGAACTGAGAGAGGAAATTCATCTCATTTATTACTAAGCAAAACAGAGTAGAGCAATGAGAAATCAAACCAAATCTTAAAACACCTCCCCCCACCCCTCCCATCTTCCCGGGCTCAACTTCACTCCCGGCTCCAACCTCCGCCCCCCCACCCCCCAGCGGCACAGGGAGACGGGGAATGGGGGTTACGGTCAGTTCATCACACGGTGTTTCTGCCGCTTCTTTGTCCTCAGGGGGAGGGCTCCTCTCATCGTACCCCTGCTCCAGCATGGAGTCCCTCTCACGGGAGACAGTCCTTCACATCTTCTCCAACGTCAGTCTCTCCCACGGGGTGCAGACCTTCAGGAGCAGACTGCTCGGGTGGTGGTCCCACGGGGTCACAAGTCCTGCCAGCAAACCTGCTCTGGTGTGGGCTCCTCTCTCCACGGGTCCACAGTCCTGCCAGGAGCTTGCTCCAGCGTGGGCTTCCCACGGGCCACAGCCTCCTTCAGCTGCCTCCACCTGCTCCGGCGTGGGGTCCTCCACGGGCTGCAGGTGGAATCTCTACACCCCCTCATCCTCCCTCCATGGGCTGCAGGGGGACAGCCTGCTTCACCATGGTCTTTCATGGGCTGCAGGGGGATCTCTGCTCCGGCGCCTGGAGCTCCTCTCCCCTCCTTCTGCGCTGACCTGGGTGTCTGCAGAGTTTCTTGCATCTTCTCACTCCTCTCTTGGCTGCAAAAGCTCTCTCTAACTGGTTTTTTCCCTTCTTAACTATGTTATCACAGAGGCGCTGATTGGCTTGGCCTTGGCCAGGGGCGGGTCCATCTTGGAGCCGCTGGCATTAGCTCTGTCAGACACAGGGGGAGCTTCCAGCAGCTTCTCACAGAAGCCACCCCTGCAGCCCCCCCACTACCAAAACCTTGCCATGCAAACCAACACAACGACTTACAAGTACTTCTCATTGCTAAGGAAGGTGTTTCACACATACTTGTTAAAGATAACCTCTCTTCTCTTCTCTTCTCTTTTTTCTCTCTTCTCATGCAGCCTGAGCAAAAGAGGTGGCCATGTTTGCCCACAGCATGGATAACAGCAGCGGTCCTTTTCTTCCTCCCAACTTTACTGCTCCTGCTGCAGAACAAGAGCGACCCCGAAACCTCCAACCTCCAGCTGGCTACGAGATGACAGAGTCAGCCATAGGGCCCAGCTCAAGCAGGAAACCACACTGTCTTGCAGTATGACCTGAGCCGGGGGAAATTGCAGTAGCCGGCATGGTTTTGGGAGCGTTGTGGCTGGTTTCCATCTTTGGAAACTCCCTCGTTTGCTTAGTGATCCGCAGGAGCAGGAGGACACAATCCACCACCAACTATTTTGTCGTCTCCATGGCTTGCGCAGACCTTCTCAGCAGCGTCGCAAGCGTGGCCCTTCGTGCTGCTCCAGTTTACCTATGGCAGGTGGCCGCTGGGGAACGTGAATGTGCAAGCTGGTGAAGTGGTAAGGTACATACAGTACCTCACCCTGGCGTCCAGATGTACGTGCTCCTCTCCATATGCGTGGATCGGTTCTACGCTATCGTCTACCCCTGAGCTTCAAAGTGTTCCGAGAGAAAGCCAAGAAAATGATTCTGGCCTCTTGGCTCTTTGAGGCTGCATTGGCATCACCGGTCTTCTTTTTCTATGGCTCGACAGCACGACCACTGCAACTTTTTCTCCCCACTTCTTGGGAAGGAGCTGCCTACAGTATCATCCACCTCTTGGTGGTCTTGCTGATCCCATCCATCGCCATTATGCTCTTCTACCAGAAGGTCATCAAGCACATTTGGAGATTTGGCACCGATGGCATGACTGTCAGGAGGACAATGAATATTGTCCCAAGAACCAAGGTGAAACCATCAAGATGTTCCTGATGTTAAACTCGGTGTTTCTCTGTCCTGGCTCCCTTTTTACGTGGTCCAGCTGTGGCACCCGCAGGAAACAGACTACAGAACAAGTCCTTGGTTTTCCTGGCATCACTTGGATCTCGTTCAGTTCTTCAGCCTCAAAGCCAACCATCTACTCCATCTACAATGCCAACTTCAGAAGAGGGAGAAGAGACTTTTTTGCATGTCCGCCATGAAATGCTACAGAAGCAATGCGGTACACCATCACCACCAGTTCCAGGATAGCCAAGAAAAATCACGTTGGGATCGCGGAAGTTCCAGCTTCCGGCCAAAACGGTCACCAAAAGACTCCGTCTATGAGGCTTTTAACAGAGAAGCAAAGGAAAAAAGCTTGCATGGCCTATTCAGTCCAATCTCCCAAATACATTTGTCTAGTCGGATTCATTGCTTTGAAAATTTCCTACGTTCCCGCACAAGAAGGAGCTTTCTCTCGGTGTTGAACCAAGTATAGTTACAGGTTTTAATGCAACTTTTAGGGAAGAAAAACAGATGTTTTATTTTATTAAATGCGTTGGTTTTGATGTGTCCAGTCCTTTTCCTTTCGGTTACGTTCCACTCTGTGGAACACTCTGCCTGAATCACGAGCGTAACTTTGTTCCAAAACAGAGAAAAGCCCTTACACTATGAGTACGTAGGGGAAAAAGGGAAAGGGCAACCACTGCTGTTTATAATGACCGCACTTGGCCAGCATGCATAAAGTGTCTAAATCCACCCAAAGCCATCTAGACTTCCTTTCGTTACAGCCCTGTGAATACTGTTGCCCTGGGGTTTTCCTGCTCGCTCAGACCCCAGGGGGAAGATGTCCGTACGTGGGCAATGCAGCATAATTAACTCTGAGCCCACGGACATGAGCGGTACAATTCCCACTGCCCCGGGGGGGTCAGCATCAGGCCAGCGCTGAAGACGCCTGTGCATCTCGGGCGCTGTGCCTCTCCAGAGGTCTCGTGGCCCAAACTGCCTGAGAAAAGTCCTCCCCTTGGTCTTGCCCTCCGGGACTTATGGCGAGCTGCTTCTACAGCAGCCTGGTGCACCCACCCAGACGCCAGGGG